>NC_073272.2:138786833-139090000 GCF_029289425.2 Pan paniscus | reverse complement strand
ACAGTAAATCTGAGTGTGCATTCAGTCTATGAGGTGTTAAGTGTCTAGAAAGAGTTTGCCCTTAGGATCCAGATAGGCCGTACTACCGCTGCTTACCAACTGTGCTTCAGTTTGCTCCTCTGTAAAAAGGGAATAATATCCAGTTTACTGCAATGTTTTGAAGGCTAAATAAGATAATATATATATAAGAAGTCTGACACATACATAATGGCTTTTAGTCAAGGGTCTCTCTTATTGTTACTGCCTTTCTTTACCCTAAAGATTAAATAGGAAAAGCTATAGGAAAATAAATTATTTTTATAGTAAGTAACCAAACTTTTATGTTTTATAAGTTACTTTAAACATTCTAGAAATAATAACTAGAATAACTGAAAAGTGTGCATAGGGTGATGAATTGCCTCCCTTAGAGAGCACACACAAGAGTATTAAACAAGGTTAATTTCTAGACTTCGGTAGTGAAATGATGTATTTGGTTTACGCCTGCTCTTGTTATTGTTGTTGTTACTGCTGTAAGATCATAGAACTAGGCAATCTGGAAGTACGTGTGAGTAAAAGGGAGTAAATCTGTTCTCTGGGAGGGAAAGATGAGAGGGAGCTTATTTTGTGCTCGTTACCTTGAAGAGCCTGTAAGAGCTGCTGCTGAGGGCTGGGGTGGGACCACGTACAGTGATTGGACACATGGCTCCGAGTCCTATGTGATAGGCAGCTGGTTCGCTTTTACTGAGATGTCTTTAAGCAGTCACATGCTGGAACTCCAGAAAAATGTCTGCGAGAAGCTAAAATCAATGATGTTTCCTCTCTTGTGCAAACTATTTTTTTAAAAAAGCAAAAACACATTGAAATAAAACAAGACTAACCTTTGCCCAAATCCCTTTGCTTTTTTGACAAGTTCTCAAAAATGAATTATACTTTCAAAATCTCAGTTTTTATTTTGGGGAAAAAGAAATGGTGCTTTTTCATGTTTATATAACCATACAGATTAGAGGTTCTTAAAGCAGCATACCCAAGAATTTAGAAATATAATATTCCCAAACCAAAATGGGAAAGTTCACTGGTCTTGAACTATATTTGCTTTGATATGTGCATCTGATACCCTATGCTGTTTGATTGTTCATTTAAATACTAGCTTTAAAATGGATTATCTTGAGAATTTTAGTTGTTACAAATATTGGTATATAGAGAAAAAGTACTCTCTATATATACTTCTATGTATATCCACATAGATACATACAAACTAATCTTAAATGTATATGGCTTGTCAGGTTAAAATTGCTCAAGAGTGTTCTGTCCCCTCTAGATTCTCATAGCTGGCAATCACAGATAAGGATGTGTCCATATTATTGATATTGATTGATGTTCAGATCTATGAAGCTTTTTGGTTCAGAGGTTGCAAATTGTCAGTGCACAGATGCGTTTTGTTTAGAGTATGCAGCATTTTAACAAACTTTCAATTTGTTTTCCATCTTTAAACATCTGGGCTTTGCATGACAATCTGGATTTCTGTCTTCTCTTGAGAAACCAAAGAGTTGGCAATGCTGGGCCCACCTTGCCACATGACAACATGTAGCTGGAACTGATTTATGAGTGAACGACTTATGAGTGCCCTCTGCTTTGAATGTTCTCCAGTTCACCATGGTCCCCACCACTTCCTGTTGCTCCTCGTCATATAGGAGGAGTATGAATTGCTATTTTCCACCTAATTTAGGCTGTTCATTAATTAAGCCTACTTCACATTTACATTATCTCCCTAACACATGGTAGGCATTCAAGTTTGTCACCTCTGATTTAGGTCTCAGGTTTAGATTCTCAACCAACCTGATTCTTGTGTCATCCCTGCTATAACTTCTGCAAATTCCTCTTGTTGACTGAGTCTAGTTCAACAGGCAGGTGAAGCGGGGTTTTAATTCTGCTACTTATGTGCTAGAAGGTCTTGAAAAATTGCCTGACCTCACAAAACCTCAATGTATTAGTTCCCTATTGCTGCTGTAATAGATTACTACAAACTTAGTGACTTAAAACAGTGAAAATGTATCATTACGGTTCTGGAGGTCAGAAGTCCAAGATTACCCAATTGGGCTAAAAATCAAGGGTCAGCAGAGCTGTGTTCCTTCTGGAGTCTCTAGAGAAGAATCTGTTTCTTTGACTTTTCTAGCTTGCAGAGATCGTCCACATTCCTTGGTTTATACCCCTGCATCACTTTGACCTCTGCCATCACATCTTCTTCTCTGACTCTCCTGCCTCCCTCTTATCCTAATGATTACATCGGTCCCACCATGATAATCCCGGATAATCTCCCCATATCAAGATCCTTAATCACATTTATAAAGTCTCTTTTACCATATAAGATAACATATTACCAGGTTCCAGGGATTAGGATGTAGACATCTTTGAGGATAATGGCACTCAGTTTCTCCAGTTGTGAAATGAGGACAAAAATAGAACCTACTGCATGTAAATACTTAGCACAATGTCATAATAGTGCTCTTTATGGGCATAATTCTAGTAGTATGCATTCAATAAATGACATTTCCACCCCTGTCCAACTCTCCAATCTCCTTTCCCTACCTTAAAGCTTTGAGAGGTCCTGAATATATAAATATACATAAATATGCGTATTTTTTTTGCTAAAGAGAAGCTATGAAAAGTAGTCATAAATGTCATACTTTAAAAGTGTGACAGTTTGGTAGGCACCTATTATGGTCTGGGTTAAGTGAATGGGAGTGGGATTAAAAATTCAGGTATGTCTTATTCACGTGTGGGCACGAGGGATGAAAACAATACACCTGGTCTGAACTATATGATTTAGTTTTCTAGAAAAATAACTGACAAATCAGATGAATTGTTTGAGTGCCACCTGATTGCTCTGATTGCTTAGTAGTTGTGTAGCTATTGCCTACAAGTTATTTAGTCTCCCAAATGGCTACTAAAATTGGGAGTAACTATTGGGTTAACAGAATCCATGTGCTCTAGGAAGATATGCAAAAAAGATTATAAAATTGTACTATAAACTATAAAAAAAATTGTAAATGTAATTATGTAGTCAATAAATGAAGTTTTCATCCTTTGATGGTGCATTTTCTTTAAAAGCCCAAGTTTTTCTGGGCTTTTTGTGACAAGTGAATTACTAAATATTTTGAAGGAATTAAGGAATGAGAAGGTATGCTAAGATAATCAGAAGGTTTTACTTAAGAATGAACTGATTAGCATATAGAATTATCTTTAGAAGCAATTTATATAGCCGTCAATGTTTGGGATAATCCACTTTATTAAATAGAGCAATAACAGGTTTAATAAACATCCAACATAAAATCCCTAGCTTATGAGCAGCTGAATACCCCTACCCCTGCTTAAAATCACTTCCCCACTCATCTTGCAGACAGTGATTTTCCTTCTCTCTCCTTTCTTTCTACTTTGTTCCCTGCTATGTGATCAGCTGTCTCTGGACCTGGCTGCTGGTACAGCCTTGCTCTCCTAGGAATGGCAGAGTAGAGAGCAGGGCCTTACCTCAGGCAGAGAGTTGCTACATAGCTCTCTCTATTCCCATAGTATCCTCCCATCCCCTCCTCCCTCACACATAATTTTGGAGATGGGTGAGTACCCCTGGCTTGAAGTCAGCTGCAGGTTCTTGTATCCAGATAATTCTAGATACAAGAGAATATGAGATTAAGGGAAGTCAGAGAGAGAAAGATGAAACCAGATCAACTTAGAATCCATGAAAGAATAAAAGTAATTTTGCTTTAAATGTTGGCAAAAGTAGGGTGCTTTCAATTTCATTTAAAAGTGAAAAAATAAACAGGTTCAAGGCAGGTGAGTATAATAATATAATGGGAATTTACCCAGGTGAAGAAAAAGGAAAGGCTTAACTCCTAAAATTAAGGGAGTAAAAATAGAATCTGTGCTTTCCACTTAAAAATAGGCCAAAAGTTCCCACAAGTCCCTGTCAGATTCTTCCCTTAAGCTAGCCTTTATCCATATCCCTAAAGTTTTCTACCCAAACCTGCTTGTCCTGACGTCCGATAATCCAAGGCAAAATTTTAAAACTATCTTGTTAATAATTTTTACAGTTTAAAAAGTGCCTTTTCATGTCCTTTGCCCACTTTTTAATGGGGTTGTTTGTTTTTCTCTTGTAAATTTGTTTAAGTTCCTTAAATACTGCATGTTCTCACTTATAAGTGGGAGCTAAATAAGAAGTTATGAACACAAAGAAGGAAACAACAGATACTGGGGTCTACTTGAGGGTGGAGGGTGGGAGGAGGGAGAGGAGCAGAAAAGATCACTATTGGGTACTGAGCTTAATACCTAGGTGAAGGAATAATATGTACAACAACCCCCACTGTGACACGTGTTTGTCTCTGTAACCTTTGCATGTACCCCCAAACCTAAAATAAAAATTTTAGAAGTGCCTTTATATTCATTATTTCTTTTAATTCCTGTAATGACTGGAAAACATTTTTTTTTTTTTGGCAGAGTCTCACCCTGTTGCCCAGGCTGGAGTGCAGTGGCACAATCTCAGATCACCGCAGCCTCCACCTCCTGGGTTCAAGTGATTCTCATGCTTCAGCCTCCCCAGGAGCGGGGACCACAGGCGTGTGCCAACACACCCGGCTAATTTTTTGTATTTTTAGTAGAAACGGGTTTTCACCATGTTGGCCAGGCTGGTCTCGAACTCCTGGCCTCAAATAATCCTCCCACCTCAGCTTCCCAAAGTGCTGGGATTACAGGTGTGAGCCACCGTGTCCAGCTGGAAAATACATATTATACTTAACATAAAATAAAACATACATTATGTACATAATAGAAGGTAGGATATACATTACCGTTGGAACTCTCTGTTTCTCTATCTCTCTCTGTTTCTGTATACATGTTAACTTTATTCTTTTCAATGTTTCCCCAGCAGCAGGGCTCTTGGCAATCTGCTGCTTTTAAATGGCATCCTCAAAGTTTCCTTCACTCAGTATTCGTTTGAAAATTCTAGGGCAGGACTTCTTTGGCCCTGCTTACATCAAATGTTCATACTTATGTTTTTTCTTTTTCTTTTTTAAAAAGATGAGGTCTCGCTCTGTCGCCATCATGGCTCACTGCAGGCTCAACTTCCTGGGCTCAAGTGATCCTCCCGCCTCAGCCTCCTGAGTAACTGGAACCATAGGCGCATGCCACCATGACTGGATAATTTTTAAATTTTTTGTAGAGATGGGGTCTCACTATGTTGTCCAAGCTGTTCTGGAACTCCTGGCCTCAAGTGATCCTCCATCCTCGGTCTCCTAACCTGTTGGGATTACAGGCATGAATCACCATGTCTGGCCCTAATCATACTTCTAATCACTATTAATCATTGTGTGTTGGAAGGGCAGGGCCGTGTAGGAAAATAAGAGTTCTCATTTGGAACCAATGTGTAGAATAATAGAAGGGGGAGTCGTTTCTCAGATGAAGGGAGAGAGTAACAGTCATGGCCTCCTGGAGAAATTATGAGTTGGACAGCCATCCCAATTTATGTATATTGATAATCATTGTTTAATTTATTGATTTAATTTTATGCTCTTTTAATTTACTTATTTGTGCTTATCACACTCATTTCTCTTTCATTTACTCTAGTTCTCATTGCCACTTAACATTTTATGTTTTATCACCATCTCAAATTGAATTAGGAAAGTCCCCAGTTTTGAGCATCATTTCCCAAAGAGTCTATGTTTTATACCCTGGTGGAAGTTACTTTTTTCTTTTATTTTAAAATAGACTTTATTTTTTTAGAGCAGTTTTAAGTTCACAACAAAATTTAACAGGAAGTACAGAGAGTTCCCATAAACTCCTTGCCCCACAGTATCTTATTCTTAGTTTATAGTTTTGTTTAATTACTAGTATTGTAATATGCCTGAAATATAATTGCAGTTGGAACATTTTTCATATATTTTGCTCTATTATGCTCTAATCTGCCATCTTGAGGCTGATGGCTCCTGATTCTCCACTTTTAGCCTAGACTTCTTTCCCTTCTTAATTGTACAAACAGCTATCCGAAGGACATCATCTGGATGTCCTGCTGACCCTTCCAACCTAACGTGTATATGAATGGAGATCAGAATCTTGTTTCCCTTCTTAAAACCTGTTTCTCTTGTGTTTCCCATCTCAGTGAAGGTTGTACTATTCAACCAGTTACTCAAGCCCCAAATCTGGAGTTTGATCCTCCTAGTACCTCCTTTCTCGGCAAGTACATCAAGTAGTTATGTCTTGCTGATTGTGCCTCCTAAATTCTACTCTTATTCCTGGTATCATTACTTTAGTTCAGAAACTCATCATTCCTGGCTTAGATTACTGTACCAGCCTCCTAGCTCATCTGTCTGCTTCTACTCTTGTTCAAATCCAGTTCTTCCCAAAGCCAAAGTGATCTTTCTAAAATGCAAATTTGACCATGTTGTTCTGATGCTCAAAACCTTTTAGAGACTCCCCTTACCTCCAGGAAAAAAAAACCCATGATCCTTTCTGATGTGGTTCTGGCCCGTTTTCCCAACACCATCTCCCATTGTCCCCCAGTGTCATTTCATCTAGCTCTCTTGACTAGGGCCTTTTCAGGAGGTGGAGTAGTTTAGTGATTAAGAGCACAGACTTAGGGGCAAATAAAGGCTTTGCCAGCTGGGGGAAGGTATCCTTAAACTCTCTGAGTCTCACTTTCTTTATTTGTAAAAGTGAGTAACCTAACTCCTTCTTAGAATTATTATGAAAAGAATTTATGATAATATTGGCAAAATGCTTTGCACAGAGTAAGCATTTAGTACGTGGTGATTTGTTATTAAAATTGGGATATGTTACTCCGTTCTCCACTTATTTTGCAATGTGTCCTCCTTCTTTGTCTTTTGAATTCTTTAGTGTAGCAGTTATTTTTGACTGCATACTATGTGCCAGCAAGTTCTAGAAGCTGGGGAAACATTGGTAAACTAGAACGACATTCTGATCCAGTTAACTCCTCGTTATGCTTCAAGATCTTTTTGACCTTCCTATGTCTTGGAGAGTTTGTGCTATCATTTCCCCTTGTATATTATTCTAATTCCTTTGATTACTTATCAATTTAGTTAAAGAATTGCTGATTAGTAATGGACTCTGCAGTTGAACTGTTGGGTAGAGATTGTGTTTTCTTAATTTGTGGACATTCAATGCCTAACAGAGCTTGATATTCATTTAAATACATGAAGTATACACATAGAAGATATTCAGTAAATATTGATTGGATTAAAATAAAAAATATAATCCCATAATAAAGTTTTCTTTCATTGTTTAGTGTAAATACACAGACAAAAACCCTTTGACTTTTAGGGTTATCCTAGGAAACTGCCACCTAATTCTATTTGTTTTTATAGGAAATAAGTGCAATTTGAGTTCAAATAACTCTAAAATAAAGATTTAGAGTCTATTTCTTCATAAGGTTGGATCTACTTCTTTAGTGTGAGAAAATTTCGTACCAGAAGTGTTGCAAGGATCTGACCTGGAGCCTTACATTATTTTTCTATTTGCATGTTTTTAGATTTTATCAATATCCATTTGTAAAGTGTTGGCCTTTTACTGGCTTTTATGAATTTAAAATTTGTTTCCTTCAGTTACATATTTTCTGATATGTGCTCAGTTGAGTGTGTGTTGACAATTTTTTTTTCCAATTTCTTTTGTTCTTTCTTTCTACAGGCTTCCTTCCCTGGGAACTTGCACTTGGTTTTGGTTTTACGTCCTACCAGCTTTCTTCAACGAACGTTCACAGACATTGGATTTTGGTTTAGTCAGGAGGATTTTATGCTTAAATTACCAGTAAGAGTATATTATTTAAATGTTTTGTTCCACTAATTCTCATGAAGACCTGTACCATGCTGTTTATATTTTACATGTGCCCATGTGTCATTTAAAAGAAAAAAATTAAAATTTGTCTTTTAAAAGTATACATTTGAAATGCCCAAAAGTCTTTCACTTCTGCCATTTGAAAAAGAAATCGATTCATCAATTTATAACAAAGCAATTACTTTTGCAAAAAATATATGTCATATATGTTATATATATGTGTATATATGTATGTGTGCATGTGTGTATATGTATGTGCGTGTATGTGTATATAAGCAGGAAATTTTATTTTTAGTAAAATTGAGTGTATGTTTTATGTATTTGAACTCCCGTGAACTTACATCCTGAGCTAGTCCAGAGTACCATGACTTTTTAAAAATATTTTTGTATGTTTTTAAGGTTAGGAATAGGGTGCTCATAAATTTTGATACTTTTGAAAAGGTCAGCCCCTCCTGATAAATTATAACTTACTACATAAAGTCCTTTTCTTTGTTGTGAGCATAGCATTCTTTTAGAAGCTGGACCATTAACAATGCAAACTTTTAGATGGAGGAAAATTAGGCGTTTTGGTTTCTGTGGAGATTGATTTAGCTTTACAGAAAATGTTTTGTAAATAGAAACTGTTATTATCTGAAGAAGGTAGCGCATACATGTATGGGGGCATGTACAGGAGAGAACTGTTAAAACCATTTATCAGAGGTAACTTTCTGCTAAATGTATGCCAAAGTTCATTTTACAGTTTAATGGAGGGATGGCATGAAGGGCAGTTAACAGTATCTTTTTTGCTTATTTATATAGGTTGTTATGCTGAGCTCAGTTAGTGATTTGCTGACATACATTGATGACAAGCAATTAACCCCTGAGTTAGGCGGCACCTTGCAGTACTGCCACAGTGAATGGATCATCTTCAGAAATGTATGTTGTCTTTGCCCTTACTGTAGAGCCTATAGTTCTTCATGTTAGCCTTTAAATCTAGTTCTAGAATTCTTTCCTATTTGAAAAAACAAAACAAAACAAAACAAAAAAACCCCAGCTTTCTGGGCCCTCATTTTTAACATACATATAAATTCAACATCTTGATTTTCTTCCATAGGCAATATCTAGAAATGATGAGCAGTCACTGAGGATGGCAATTGAAGGAGAATCCTAGGGAATAAGGAGATCATACTCTGCCCATCCCCTCCTGTGGCTATATAGTAACTTGAAGAAATGAAGAGTTTGGATTCAAATCCTGGCCCTGCTGATTTTTAGTTATATGACCTTGGTCAATATACATAACCTCTCTGAGTCTTAGTTTTCCTAACTGTAAAATGGGACTAATAATACCTTACCTCACAGGGATCTTAAAAAGACTAAATGAGATAGCAAAAGTAAAATGTTTTACACAGTGCCTAGCATATGGCAAACCGTCAATAAGTGCAAATAGTATTATTAATCTCATTATTCTAGTGATGCTTCTGA
This sequence comes from Pan paniscus, assembly GCF_029289425.2. Classification (NCBI taxonomy): domain Eukaryota; kingdom Metazoa; phylum Chordata; class Mammalia; order Primates; family Hominidae; genus Pan; species Pan paniscus. The sequence continues at coordinate 139,080,727 of NC_073272.2, read as the reverse complement.
GGCATTTAGATTTGTAGCAAAGAGTGTACTTCTGTTTTAGAAATTTACAAACAGGCAAGGGCCCTGCACCTCCCAAGTATGTCTGTGGTATATAAGTATCTTGACTTCTAATCCCAGAGATAGGGGAACCCTTCTGAAGAAATTAATGATGTCCCATTAAATTAGGTTTCCATTTTCCTCATACTTGTTCTTCACTCAACATTTCATTCATTAATTCATTTAACAATGCATTCATTCAACAATTCATTCATTCACATGAAGATGTATTGCCAAAATTAGCAATGCCTAGCCTTTAATAACCTGTAATGCTATAAATAAACAAGCAAATATTTTGATATGCATGGTTAACAGATGGTCATATGGTCTCTACATTTTGCCCTTCTTTCTCAGAGTAATTGATTTTAGAAACAAAAGAAACAACAAAACCGTACTTACCATTTTATGGCAACAAAGGCTTTGGGGCCACCATTCCAAATATTCTATAGTACCTGAAATGAGTTGTTGTGACTAGTTTTTCCCCCGTTTCCTTCAATTATCACCTTGTTTGGAATGCTAATGCTTATTCACAAATGATAATAAACAAATATAAAGTGACTTTACTGTTCTCATCTCTCTTCAGAAGTAAGGTTATTATAAGGCAATTTTGCCAATTGGAGAGTTTATAGAATAAGGAAAATACTGTAATTTTCAAGAAAATAAAACAAACTACTCAATACATGGCATCTTTAAGAAATAGTTTTCATTAGTGTCCAAGAAATAAGTCAAGAAATTTGGATAAAAGATATTCAGGAAGACTCTTAATCTTCCTTCAGTTTCTTAGAGTTTTAGATGAAGAGTTACAGTTGATTGCCAAGAGCAATGCCATATTTCTCTAGCAGAGGAGAGTTCATAGTATATGTGTTTGCCGTTATACCCCCAATAAAAACAAATACACTTACTGATCCAGTTTTTGATATGCTCACAGAGTGACCATATAATTAAAGTAATCACCGGCTCTTTGCAGGCTATAGAAAATTTTGCCCTCACAGTGAAAGAAATGGCTCAGATGTTACAGTCCTTTGGAACTGAACTGGCTGAGACAGAACTACCAGATGATATTCCCTCAATAGAAGAAATTCTGGCAATTCGTGCTGAAAGGTATCATCTGTTGAAGGTATGTCTGATAGAGTTGACAAACAAAAGATTTCCATGGTCTTTATCTAGAGAGGTGTTTATTATCTCCATTTTACACTGACTGTTGCATAAGGGGAGATAAAAGACATTTATGTAATATATTTAAAAACTAAAAAAATTATACTTTATAAGAGAAGACTGTCCTGGATATGTTAGACCTAAGTGTCCCCTCCGTAAATGGTGCATTAATTTGAGAAGTTATTTAAAAACATCTTATAAATGCTGCAGAAAAAGAAATATAGTCTTTTGTTTTACTATGTGCAGTCATGTACTGCATAAGGTTGTTTTGATCAATGATGAACCACATATATGACAGTAGTCCCATATGATTATACCATATTTTTACTGTACCTTTTCTATGTTTAGACATGTTTAGATACACAAACGTATACCGTTGTGTTACAACTGCCTACAGTATGCCTACAACTGCCTACAGTATACAGTACAGTAACATGCTGTACAGGTTTGTAGCTTAGGAGCAATAGGCTATACCCTGTAGCCTAGGTGTCCAGTAGGCTATCCATCTAGGTTTGTGTAAATGCACTCTGTGATGTTCACAAAATGATGAAATCGCCTAACAATGCATTTCTCAGAACATATCCCCAACATTAAGTGATGCATGGCTGTATTTTTTATTTTTGATGAGGAGTCAGGAGGCCGAGTTTCTAGTCCCATCTCTGCTGTGAGCTAGCATTGTGACCAAGGCTAACATTGCTCAATTGATTGTAAGTTCTCTTCTCTGCAGAATACTAGGTCTTGATGTTTCCCACAGTAGACCAGGGGTTGCAAATTGTTTGTGCTCTCCTATCCAGGTCTTTGTGGAGTGTTGTTTTGTGAAGGATTCTGAAGTGCAATTCAGATAATCAGCAAGTATTTTTTGGATCCACTTTCTTCAGAAAGTTTAAGAATAATCTGAACAAGCACTGGGCATTCATATAACTTGTCTCTCTCATCTGATAATAGACATACTGTGTGCATTAGAAGATTAAAGCTGTATATAGAGATATGTGTTTAAATTAAAAAGATAAACTGAATTTTTTTCCAACTTTTACTTTAGGTCCAGAGGGTACATGTGCAGGTTTGTTACATGGATAAATTGTGGGATGCTGAGGTTTGGTGTACGAATGATCCTGTCACCCAGGTAGTGAGCATAGTACCAGATAGGTAGTTTTTCAACACTCTGCCTCCTCCCACCCTCCTTCCTCTAGTAGTCCCCACTGTCTATTGTTCCCATCTTTATGTCCATGTGTACCTAATGTTTAGCTCCCACTTGTGAGAACATGCAGTATTTGGTTTCCTGTTCTTGCATTAATTTGCTTAGGATAATGGCCTACAGCTGCATCCATGTTGCTGCAGAGGACATGATCTTGTTCTTTTTTATGACTGTATAGTATTCCATGGTGTATATGTACCACATTTTCTTTATACAGTCCACCATTGATGGGCACCTAGGTTGATTCCATGTTTCTGCTGTTGTGAATAGTGCTGCAATGACGTATGAGTGCATGTGTCTTTTGGTAGAACAATTTATTTTCCTTTGGGTATAAACCCAGTAATGGCAATGCTGGGTTGAATGGTATTCTGTTTTAAGCTCTTTGAGAAATCTCCAGACTGCTTTCCACAGTGACTGAACTAATTTACATCCCCAACAAGTATGTGTCAGTGTTCCCTTTTCTCTGTAGCCTCTCCAGCATCTGTTATTTTTTGTCTTTTTAATAATAGTCATTATGACTGGTGTGAGATGGTATCTCATTGTGGTTTGATTTGCAAGAAACTGACCTTTTGAATCACAATCTAAAAACAAAGCTCTGTCCAAGGAAAGAAAGCTCTGTTTTTCACAAACTGCATGTTGTCAGGCAATTTGCTTACCTTTTCTGAGTTGCAGTTTCTGTATCTTTACAGTGAGGTTGGTGATGATGATGATGCATCATACCTGGTAGGATTGCTGTGAAGATGAAATGAGGCAAAGAAACTGATCTATGTATAACAATGTTCCGTACATAGTTGGTACTTCGTAAATATTGGCTTTTAATGTTGATATCATTACCCATATTGGTGATGGTGTCATGGAATCTGTCCTCAGAATAAATGTACACCAAAACTTTTGCTTACAATTTCAAGGGACTCTTGGACCACCTGAAAGAAATCTTAAATCACTCTTAGATGTCTGAGAAAGGTCTATATTGTTACACCACCCACTGAGGTTAAGCCCTTCTGAATAGAGGCATATACTTCTTGATGAGTTAATTAAACCTAAATGTGAAGTAAAATAAGACTTAAGGCAGGGAGTGATTGGTAACAATTAAGGATTAGTAGCAAAGGCATTTAACTGTATCTGAATATGCATTAAGTATTATTTGCAATTGTATGCTTTCTACTGTGGTGGTTTTTATTGTGCTACTACTGCTTTATTTGAGCTCATTAAAAGTGTTAGCAGAACAGTGCCAGGTGCAGTGGTACATATTTGTTGTCCCTGCTACGCGGGAGCCTAAGGCAGGAGAATTGCTTGAGCCCAGGAGTTTGTGTCCAGCCTGGGCAACATAGCAAGATCCCATCTCTAAAAAAGTAAATAAAAATAAAATATTAGCAGAATAGGATGGACTGGATTGGAACTTTCTACCAGTTAGAGAAGGAGGCTACAAATACAGCACATGGTACTTCTGCCCATGATGATCTTGTAAAAACATTAATTGCAACATCTATCTCTAAGGCAAGGGCTTCTTGGATCTTCACAGCTTTTAGATTTTGTGGCACTGAGATTTTGAAATTTTGTGAATTTTCAGAGAGCTATGAAAGCAAAGGCCATTCTAGAATTAACTGTTTCGATTCTTCATGCCATAGTTGTATGCTCCCTTCCCATCACATCATTCAGGTTGGATTACTAATTAGGTGATACTCCTTTTGTGTCTTTGGACAGAATGACATTACAGCTGTAACCAAAGAAGGAAAAATTCTGCTAACAAATCTGGAAGTGCCTGACACTGAAGGAGCTGTCAGTTCAAGACTAGAATGTCATCGGCAAATAAGTGGTGACTGGCAAACTATTAATAAGTGAGTACTCTCTTTTTGGTTTAGAGTTACTTATTTTATATTTTTGAAAGGAAATTATACATTTTTGCTGCAATATGTTAAGTGTTAAAGTATTCCTGGACCTCTGGAAATCTGAGAACTTATTTCTAGGTTGTCCTACAGAGATGATTTTGCTTGTAGAAGAGATTCTGTGGACATTGGTTGTCTCTATAGGTAGAACCAAGTGTCATGGGCTATGACTTTGCCTATAATTCTTAATGTCCAGACCACACTTATCTACATACTTACAAAACAGATAGTTGCTTTTAGGAATTTATTGGAGTTTTCTTTCTTAAGGTTGCTGACTCAAGTACATGATATGGAAACAGCTTTTGATGGATTTTGGGAAAAACATCAATTAAAAATGGAGCAGTATCTGCAACTATGGAAGTTTGAGGAGGATTTTCAACAGGTCAGTTAAAACATTTCTTTGTATACCTTTTTTCATTACACCAGAGGTTTTTACTCCTTAATCATGAGAAGTCCTGCCTTGCAAGATGCCCATTTATACCTACAAAGAAAAAAAAGGAGGCAAATGTAAATGAACCTTGGCTTAGACTGAAGAAAATCTCTACTAAAATTCTGAGACTTCTACTTTTTCAGCTTACTCATTTCCTTTGAGAAAGTATCAAACTGCCAATATATATGACAGGGACAAAGTTACTCTCTACTTTGAGGTTTGTTATTCAAATTTATCTTAGATCTAAAGGGTATTCAAGGTTATGAGGTAGCTTTCCAAGGGAATAATACCAACTTCCTTCTTGGTTTTTAAATCCCATGTACCTATGCTGACCATATTTAATAAGACCTAACAAGCTTTTATTTCTGATCCAGGAGTTTATTCCTGTGAAAAGCCTGAGAGATGAAATTAAATAAGTTTAATAAATAATTAAAAATACATTCCAATTGGACCTTCCTGGAAAATCCATCATATATGGTCAAGATGCATAGATTTAGTTTCTTTTCCTTTTGCGGTCATGTTCAACCTTATCACAGTCTCTCTCACAGTATATACTTCACCAGAGGATCCAAGGAAAACTTACTTGTTCCTCTTGCATGTGCCCAGCTTGTTTTCTGCCCATGAATGGCTTACTTGCTTTGTATTTCACGTGCTCATCAGAGTTAGGTTTCGGAGGAGCACTGTACTCTGGACGCGGGGCTCAGTTACCACTAGCGTTTTCTCTCCTTTGATTCAAACATCTTTTGAAATGTTCTGCATGAAACCTTCCCTAAAGAAAGAATAGGTCAAGTTGCTCTTGGTCCTTCTAGGTATTTGTGTTTCTCCCTCATCTCCAACTGAATACACAGAAAATAGCACTTTTCCTGAACATACCCATTATGCTTATACTTACATATTAATTTGCATCCATACCAAATTCTTGTCCTGTGGTTATGTTCTGTTTCCCCAAGTCATTAATTCCTGTCTTTAATCAATATTGTTGTTTGTCTTAGATTACAATCTCACTGACATGGTGTATCTCATAGTGACATGTCGACAAGTTCTGTATGTCTAGAAACATGACTTTTTTAAAAAACACGTAGAAACATAAACTTACAGAAAAATGGCAAATATAAGAAAAATAAAAATACCCATATACCTTCTTCCCAGATTAACTTAATGACAATATTTTACTCCATTTGCTCTATTATTTTTATTCCCTCCCTCATATATATACAGATAATATTTTTTTCTGATCTGACAAATAATATATTTTCTGACCCATTTGAGTGTAAGTTGCACACATGATGGCCCTTTCCCCCTAAATGCTTCCATTTTTTCTGGTAATAGGGATATTCTGTTATATAACCATAGTGCAGTTATCAGATTCAGTACATTTAACAATGCAATACTTTTATATAATCTACCATTGGTATTTCAATTTTGTCAGTTGACTCAGTCAAGTCTTTTATAGCATTTATTTTTCCTTCAGAATTGGATCCTATATAGGGTCCAGTCTTGCATTAAGTTGTCTTGTGTCTTTAGTGCCCTTGAATCTAGAACATTTCCACAGCCTTTCTTTGTCTTTTATAACTCTGACATTTTGAAGAATATAGTCCTTTTTTTTTTTTTGAGACAGTTCTGTCTCCCAGGCTGGAGTACAGTGACACAATCATAGCTACTGTAGCCTCAAACTCCTGGGTTTAAGCCATCCTCCCCCCTCAGCCTCCCAAGTAGCTGGGACTACAGGTATGCACCACCATGCCTGGCTAACTTTTTAATTTTTGTAGGGATGGGGTCTCACTGTGTTGCCCAGGCTGGTCTGCAACTCCTAGGCTCAAACAATCCTCCCGCCTCAGCCTCCCAAAGTGCTGGGATTCCAGGCATGAGCTATAAGGACTCATGCCCAGCCATAGTCCCTTTTGAAATGCATTTTTCTTCATTTGGAGTTTGTTGGACATCTTCTCATGATTCTATTTAGTATATATGACCAGCTAGAATACCACATTAGTGAAGTGTCCTTCTTAAGGAATCATATCTGCAGGTGAATGAAGCCTACCTCCCTCTTATTGTTGATGTGGATTCTGATTACCTATGCAGGATGTTGTTGAATTTCTCCACTGTAAAGCTACTTTTACTCCCCTTCTAACTAGTAGGAAATGTGTGGGGAGAAAATTTAAGGTTATGCAAATATCCTGCTTCTCATAAAAATTTCCCCGTAAATTTAGCATCAACTGATGATGTTTGCCTGGACAAATCTTTGCTGTGATGGTTGCAAAATAATGATTATTTTCAACCCCCATGTCCAGTCCACATTTATCAGTCCACACTAGGCATTCTACTGAAGCAAGAGCCTTCCCTTCTCTCCATTTATTTCTTTATTTGATTCAAAGATTTTTACTTATTGGTTTTTAAAACTTTCAACTTTTATTTTAGATTCAGGGCATACACATGCACGTTTGTTACATGGGTATACTGTGTGATGCTGAGATTTGAGGTGTGAATGATGCCGTTACTCAGGTAGTGAGCATAATATCCAATAGTTAGTTTTTAAGCCCTTGCCTTCCTCCTCTTCCCCCTTTTGGTAGTCTCCAGCATTTATTGTTCTGTCTTTATGTCTATGTGTAACCAATGCTTAACTTCCACTTATAAGTGACAACATACTGTGTTTGGTTTTCAGTCTCTGTGTTAGTTTGCTTAGGATAATGGCCTCCAGCTGCATCATGTTGCTGCAAAAGACATGATTTTGTTTTTTTTATGGCTGCATAGTATTCCATGATGTATTTGTACCACATTTTCTTTATCCAGTCCATCATTGATGGGCACCTGGGTTGATTCCAAGTCTTTGCTATTGCGAATAGTGCGGCAGTGAACATACAATTGCATTGCCTTTTTGATAGAATGATTTATTTTCCATTGGGTATATACTCAGTAATGGGATTGCTGGGTCAAATGGTAGTTCTGTCTTAAGTTCTTAAATATTCAAGATGCCTTCCACAGTGGCTGAACTAATTTACTTTCCCACCAACAGTGTATCAGCGTTCCCTTCTCTCCATAGCCTCACCAGCATCTGTTCCTTTTTGTCTCTTTAATAATAGCCATTCTGACTGATGTGATATGTTATCTCATTTGATTTGCATTTCTCTGATGATTGGTGATATTGAGCATTTTCTCATGTTTGTTGCCAATTTGTATGTCTCCTTTTGAGAAGTATCTGTTCATGTCCTCTGCTCACTTTTTAATGGAGTTATTAGTTTTTTTAATTTTATTATTATTATACTTTAAGTTTTAGGGTACATGAGTACAATGTGCAGGTTTGTTACATATGTATACATGTGCCATGTTGGTGTGCTGCACCTATTAACTCGTCATTTAGCATTAGGTATATCTCCTAATGCTATCCCTCCCCTCGCCCCCCACCCCACAACAGGCCCCAGAGTGTGATGTTCCCCTTTCTGTGTCCATGTGTTCTCATTGTTCAATTCCCACCTATGAGTGAGAACATGCGGTGTTTGGTTTTTTTGTCCTTGCGATAGTTTGCTGAGAATGATGGTTTCTAGCTTCATCCATGTCCCTACAAAGGGCATGAACTCATCATTTTTTATGGCTGCATAGTATTCCATGGTGTATATGTGCCACATTTTCTTAATCCAGTCTATCGTTGTTGGACATTTGGGTTGGTTCCAAGTCTTTGCTATTGTGAATAGTGCCACAATAAACATACGTGTGCATGTGTCTTTATAGCAGCAGGATTTATAATCCTTTGGGTATATACCCAGTAATGGGATGGCTGGGTCAAATGGTATTTCTAGTTCTAGATCCCTGAGGAATCGCCACACTGACTTCCACAATGGTTGAACTAGTTTACAGTCCCACCAATAATGTAAAAGTGTTCCTATTTCTCCACATCCCCTCCAGCACCTGTTGTTTCCTGACTTTTTAATGATCGCCTTTCTAACTGGCGTGAGATGGTATCTCATTGTGGTTTTGATTTGCATTTCTCTGATGGCCAGTGATGAGGAGCATTTTTTCATGCATTTTTTGGCTGCATAAATGTCTTCTTTTGAGAAGTGTCTGTTCATATCCTTCACCCACTTTTTGATGGGGTTGTTTGTTTTTTTCTTGTAAATTTGTTTGAGTTCATTGTGGATTCTGGACATTAGCCCTTTGTCAGATGAGTAGGTTGCAAAAATTTTCTCCCATTCTGTAGGTTGCCTGTTCACTCTGATGATAGTTTCTTTTGCTGTGCAGAAGCTCTTTAGTTTAATTAGATCCCATTTGTCAATTTTGGCTTTTGTTGCCATTGCTTTCGGTGTTTTAGACATGAAGTCTTTGCCCATGCCTATGTCCTGAATGGTATTGCCTAGGTTTTCTTCTAGGGTTTTTATGGTTTTAGGTCTAACATGTAAGTCTTTAATCCATCTTGAATTAGTTTTTGTATAAGATGTAAGGAAGGGATCCAGTTTCAGCTTTCTACATATGGCTAGCCAGTTTTCCCAGCACCATTTATTAAATAGGGAATCCTTTCCCCATTGCTTGTTTTTGTCAGGTTTGTCAAAGATCAGATGATTGTAGATATGCGGCATTATTTCTGAGTGCTCTGTTCTGTTCCATTGATCTATATCTGTGTTTTGAGAGTTATTAGTTTTTTGCTTGTTGAATTGTTTAAGTTCCTTACAGATTCTGGATATTAGATTTTTGTCAGATGCATAGTTTGTGAATATTTTCTCCCATTCTGTAGGTTGTCTGTTTACTCTGTTGATAGCTTCTTTGGTTATGCAGAAGCTCTTTAGTTTAATTAGGTCCCACGTATCAATTTTTGTATTTGTTGAAATTGCTTTTGAAATTTTAGTCATAAATTCTTTCCCAAGGCCAATGTCCAGATTAGCGTTTCCTAGCTTTTCTCCCAAGATTCTTATATATTGAGGTCTTGCATTTAGATCTTTAATCCATCCTTAGTTAATTGTTATATATGGTGAAACGTAGGGGTCCAGTTTCACTCTTCTTTATATGGTTAGTCAGCTATCTCAGCACCATTTGTTGAATAGGGAGTCCTTTCCCCTTTGATTATTTTCGTTGATTTGGTAAAAGATCTGATGGTTGTAGATGCGTGGCTTTATTTCTGGGTTCTCTATTCTGTTCCATTGGTCTAAGTGTCTGTTTTTGTACCAGGACTATGTTGTTTTGGTATAGTTTGATGTCGGGTAATATGTTATTTCTGGCTTTGTTCTTTTTGCTTATGATTGCTTTGGCTATTTGAGCTCTTTTGTGGTTCCATATGAATTTTAGAATAGTTTTTCTAATTCTGTGAAAAAGGCTGTTGGTAGTTTGATAGGAATAACATTGAATTGGCAGATTATTTTGGACAGTATGGCCATTTGAATGATAGTGATTCTTCAAATCTATGAGCATGGAATGTTTTCTCCATTTGTTTGTGTCATGTATGATCTATTTCAGCAGTGTTTTGTAGGTCTCCTTATAGAGATTTTTCTTCTCCTTGGGCTACATGTATTACTGGGTATTTTATTCTTTTTGTGGTCATTGTAAATGAAATTGCATTCTTGATTTGGCTTTCAGCTTGAATATTATTGGTGTATAGAAATGCTACTGATTTTTGTACATTGATTTTGTATCGTAAAACTTTCCTGAAGTTGTTTATCAATTCTAGGAGCCTTTTGGTAGTCTTTAGTGTTTTCTAGGTATAGAATCATGTTGTCAGCAAAGAAAGATGATTTGACTTCTTTTCTGATTCCTAGTTTTTTGATGGTTTATAATTTATTAGTGTTCTTGACTATTTTGGTGTTTCAAACTGCTGCTGTGTCCTTGTGACATACTCCAACATTTGAATAAATCACTTTCTTACTTTCTGGCATAAAAATATATTCCAAGTTCATCTTGTACCTATTCTGCCTCAACCCTGGAATCAGTTATTTCCTTGAGGAGCCCTGGTTTCTTTTTCTGGGAAATGGTATTAAAGACCAAGGTCTGGGTGGGAGATGTGCTTATTACTTCTGGAGGGCTTTTGCTTTTAGGATAATTCACCAGAGAGCTGGGGAATGATGAAAAAAACACTTAGATGAAAATTCTCAGGTAAGATTTTGTTTTAGATATTTGCTATATATATATATATATATATATATATACACACACACACACACAAATGTATATATACCTATACATACCTCACACGTATACATTTATGCAAATACATGTCCTCATATACGAACCTACACATGTACATGGTGATCTTTTATACATCATGAGTACACATTGATATCTATGAGGTTAAATTTTAACAGATTATAGCTATTTCTGTGAATAAAATAACCAAATTTTTTTATATTTGTAATTTCTCCACATCAATATTTTTGTTTAAAAGCATTTTGTATAAAACTTGATCATAAGGGGATAAATTTTATGTTTTTAAAACCTCTTTGTTTCCTATTTTTAGCTTGTGACTGAAGTTGAATTTCTATTAAACCAACAAGCAGAACTGGCTGATGTAACAGGGACTATAGCTCAAGTAAAACAAAAAATAAAAAAATTGGAAAACTTAGATGAAAATTCTCAGGTAAGATTGTATTTTAGATGTCTGCTATATTATACAGTATAATAGTCATGTTTTGGCGGGAGTAGGTAGTATAAACCCTTATTATTAATTTCTTTATTTTTATTTTTCCATAAGTTACTGGGGTATAGGTGGTATTTGGTTATATGAGTAAGTTCTTTAGTGGTGATTTGTGAGATTTTGGTGCACCCATCACCCGAGCAGTATACACTGCACCCTATTTGTAGCCTTTTATCGCTTGCCTTCCTCCCATCATAACAACATTCTGTATATCAGGCACAATTATATTGGTCTATATTCTGTTTTGTTCAATGCAGGCCAGAGGTGACACTACAGATATATCATGTAGTTAGTTGTAAAAGGAGGTCACTGAGACAATGGCGTGAACTGTTTCAAGCCCACCAATAAGAACAAGGGCATAAATTATTTTGGAGAAGCTAGAAAAATGTGTATCAAGAATGATATATGGTGCTTGGAAATGATGGGAACATACAAGAACATAATTCCCTAAATGCCCACTTTAGGATATATGCAGTTTAACCAAATGGAGACTCACATAGATATTTCTACTTATTCTTACTATCTGTGACCTTGAGTAAATTGATTTCTAATCCTCAGTGTCTTCATCTATAAACTGGGGATAAAATGACCTACTTTGCAGAGCAATTGTGAATATTCATTTAGGTGTATATAAAGCACCTAGCACAACACTGGGCTATATAGTAACCACTCAAAAGAGGCAGTTTTCATTATCCCTGCTAGTCTTAAAGTTTGGACTAGTGGCTTTAATACTTAAAAAACTCTTAGCTTTTATGTGAGAGCAAGGCCATGCTTTTTATGTGAGAGCAAGGCCACGCTTTTTAAGATGAATTCTCAGCATACAAACAGATTTATGGGTGAACCATGAGTATGTGAAAACAAATATTGAAGAAGCAACAGTTATGATAACTAGTTCTGGAATTGTGCTTGTAGATCTGTGTGATCATGGGACACTTTACATAGCCCTATGGTATAGTAGAAGGAGGAGGCAAACTGGTTTGGAAACTAAGGGAGACTTAATTTTTTTCCATTTAATAATTTTTCGTTTCTAATTGTGGTAAAAACACATAACATGAAATTTACCGTCTTAATCATTTTTAAATGTTCAGTTCAGTAGTGATAAGTAAATTCACGTTGTTGTGCAACAGCTCCAGAACTTTTTCACCTTATAAAATTGAAACTGTATACCCATTAGACAACAGCTCTCCATTTTAAACCTGGTTTTCCCACTAGATAGAGAGGCCAGTCATTTCCTCATTCTGTGTTTGAGTTTTATTTATTTTATTTTGACAAACATTTCTTGAACCCCTACTATGTTCGAGTCTCTACACTGGGGGGAGTGAGTAGTTGATGGAGTGGAGGCAAGGCCACTAAAGGTCATTTTTTGACATAGAAACCCTGTGACTTCAGGTATGTGAAGTAGTCCAGGTACATGACAACTCTGATGAGATTTCTAAGGCTGAGATGATATGAAATACACTTGGCTGGTGTGTATACCTCATTTAATATAGGTGGTTCTATTCTAAATCCACACATATCAGGAGAAAAAATCTCACCCACATTCTGGGTGTGATGTGCAATTTTCAGTTTCTATAACCAGAAATGCATGAGCTTCTAATGACATCACTGCTGCAGCTAATTATTATAACTGTAAGTTTTTGTTTTTGTTTTTGTTTTTTTGTTGGTTTGTTTGTTTGTGTGTTTTTTTTTTTGCAGCCTGAAGAAGTAGACATCAAATTGTATTTTTGGCAATGTATCCTTCTTGCTCAAACATTTTGCTTCTTAATTATTTTCTTCTTTTTTTCTCTATAGGAACAGAGATCATGTATTCATTATTTTTTGTCTTTGTTATAATCAGGAGCTATTATCAAAGGCCCAGTTTGTGATATTACATGGACACAAGCTTGCAGCAAATCACCATTATGCACTTGATTTAATCTGCCAGAGGTGCAATGAGCTACGTTACCTTTCTGATATTTTGGTTAATGAGATAAAAGCAAAACGGATACAACTCAGCAGGACCTTCAAAATGCATAAACTCCTACAGCAGGTAGTGTAATGGGAAATGATCCATTTCTGAAAAGGAACACACATTTTTTTCCAGGTCCTGCTAGCCTGAAGCACCTTGCCCTTCTGCCGCATGGAATACTTTTTATCTTCTCAGAGGTTATATGGTCAGGGACTGGTATAGCTTTGGAATTAAATTTGTAAGAAGTCTGAAGGACTGAGTTTGATTATGATTTTTTCATCCATCTACCAATGAACTATTCATGAAAGATCCAATATAGTTCAAATTTTACCCTTTGTTCTAAATATTGAGATTGTGGAGTAATGGCTTCCTTTGTATTTTCGATACATCTCTGAAGCCTCCACTGGTGATGGTTTGTACTTGGAACATTTTTAAAAACCTGGGGGGGCATTTTGCTAAAGCCTGAAACTCCTTTCACATTTCATAGTACAGAAATAAAATATTAAACAGTGACTGGAAAATATTCCTCCATGGCTTGTGGGTTTGACCCTTTTCACGATTAGGCAATGAATTGACAGGTCACCATATGGACCTGGTGTTGGCAGTGGAATATAAAATAGGGGTATCACTTACAGACATTATATCTGAACATAAACATTTTAATCTTTACATCTCATTCTTTGGGAAGGAAACTTTATTCTTGTCTTTAGCCATCATTAAGCATTTGTATTACACTTTATATTTTTCTAAGAATTTCATATTTCAGTTACTGATTTTGGGAAAGTAACATGCGACTAAAGTGTTAGTGCTGAGAAAATGGTCGGACTCCTGCTGCAGAATAAATTAGTTGTTGTGAAATAAATGCAGTGTTTCCCAACCTTGGCTGTGTATCAGCAGTATCTGTGGAGCTCTGTAAAAGTATAAATGCCCAACTTATGGCCCAGAGCTACTGAATCAGAATTTCTGGGGGCAGAACCCAGATATCTTTTTTTTTTTAACAGCTCTGAAAGCATTTCTGACTCACAGAAGCCAGAGGCTGAGAACCACTCACTTATTGGACAAATATGTTTTCTCTTTATTAATTCATGTTTTTTTTTTTCTTCTTGATTTTCTTACCAGGCTCGTCAATGCTGTGATGAAGGGGAATGTCTTCTAGCTAATCAGGAAATAGATAAGTTTCAGTCTAAAGAAGATGCTCAGAAAGCTCTCCAAGACATTGAAAATTTTCTTGAAATGGCTCTACCCTTTATAAATTATGAACCTGAAACACTGCAGTATGAATTTGATGTAATATTATCTCCTGAGCTTAAGGTAGAGGCTTTTTTATTTTCAAATAAATATTTAAAGAAAATTATAATTGCAGTACTGTGGGTAGGAGGAGTTTTACTACCTCACAGCTAACTTTATGTCAAATTGCACTTACATTGTCCTCTTAGGGGTGATAGTAGTGCCACTGTCAAGCATCAAATAATTCAAAGGCATATGTTTGCTATACAATGAAGAATAATTTCCTTTTTGAGCTCCAAATCCATTATTTTAAAACTCTTTTATGTGCTAGGTGTTCTCACACATATTTTGTTGTGCATCACTGGAGAAAGGCCCAAAGCTCTTCTATAATAGAATGTTGGGTCCATGTCAAGAGCACTTTACCCCAGACATCTTTCCTTTGTGCTGCAGTGACCATCAGCAGATGCTCTGTGGATGATGTTGCTTTCCTACTCAGTTTGAGAATGAAAGCATAAAGATAGGATTTGGGTCTTCTTGGAGAAGGAGGAGCAGGCAGAAGTTGGTGTTAACAGGGTGGACAGCTATAGGTTAGTTCAGTACTGCCCCCTTGGAAATGACATGAAGGATTTTCCACATTGTAGATAAGAGCATTTGTGATGCTGTTTGCTGCTAAAATGTGTAGTTGACTCTAAGATTGTAGCAGTATCTAGATCCATGCTTAGCGGAATATCCTAGGGGATGCCCCAGGAAATCAGAAATGCAGTCATGGCAATAGCCAAGTGATTCTCTGGAAGCAACCAAGCTTAACTCTAGCTGCCTCAAAGCATCTAGGAGAGGTACAAAGGTGTATTATCCATTGGTGGCTCTGAGGAGCCTGCTGCAACATAGAAGACTATAACAAGAATGTCCTACAGGGTAAAATGTAACAAAATATTATACCGATGTTATTCATTTGATTGTTTTTATAACTTGGTGGCTTTCTTATGCTAAACAGGAAAGAGCAATATGCCTTCTTTCCCAGCCATTATCTGATTCAGCCAATGAACCAATGAAGGGCAAATCACTCTATGCAGTGACCAATTTCATGACTGCTTCTTGGTAATTTTTTCCCTCAGGTTGTTTTGGTTGAGATTTTGGTTTTATATCCATGTGATCATAATACATTAATCTGTCTTGTTATTTTTCTAAATGTCTTGTAGTTATATTTTAAACTCTAAATTATTTTTTCGACCATCTGAGTCTGAGAAATGTAATGGGGTTTGTAATGACCTCATTTCAGAAAATATTTCCTATAATTCTTATACAACTCGCAGGTTCAAATGAAGACTATACAACTCAAGCTTGAAAACATTCGAAGTATATTTGAAAACCAGCAGGCTGGTTTCAGGAACCTGGCAGATAAGCATGTGAGGCCAATCCAATTTGTGGTACCCACACCTGAAAATTTGGTCACATCTGGAACACCATTTTTTTCATCTAAACAAGGTAAAATGTCTTACTTTCTCTGTCTCTTTTTTTCTTGCTATTGTTTATATTGTTACTCTTGATGTAAACACTGAGTTTATTCTTCAATGCGGATAGATGAAAATTTCACTTTAGCATCTTTGGTCATATTTATATTGTGCAAGGCAAGAGTCAGATTGAGGTTATTGTACAGTACTAAAACATAGTAGTGATATAGTACAGTACAAGGAATTGTGAACGTCTCAGTACTGAGTACTCCAGCCTTGGAAATGAGTATGAAAATTTTACCAGCATCAAACTTGCATTTTTTTTCAGCAGGTGAAGGAAAGTATATGAAGCTAGTATACACATGTGTGCATGCACACACACACACACACACACACATATTTACTGCTACTCTAGATAAGCAATGATTTGGTTCCTTTTTATTTGTATAAATGTGGGAGTACAAGTACATAGAGTTTTGTTACATGAATATATTGCATAGTGGTGAAATATGACTTGGTTCTTATAAGCTTCTAGTAAGTGAATGGCTTAGATAATAAAATGGATTGCCTTTTCTAAATAAATGCTGTTAAATAGAATAATTTTGTTGGTAATTTACTATTACAGAGTTCATTTTCTAGTTTTAATCTCCTAGTTTTATCCATGTAAGATCTATTTTCTTTCTAAGTTCTATGGAAATAATAATTGTCCTTATAATGTGTTGAACTACTCTGGATATGGATGGCTCAGGGGTTCCCTTGAGCTGCCTTTGGGGCTTCTTAGAGGAGAGTAATTTGGTCTTTAGGGCCCTAAGTAAGTGGAATGGGTGAAGATGGGAGTAAATTTGGTCTGTCTGATCTAAATAGAGTCAGAAGCTTCATTAGTGTAGGAGAACTGCTTTGGAATTCAGAGAAGGCTTGAGCCAAGGATAATGAGCATAAAAATAATAGCTTATATCTAGCATGGATCAGATTTTCAAAAGGTGATGAAAGCAGGTAACTAGGCTAAGATTATGAAAGTTACATGTTTAATACTTATGAAATATATAAATATATTTACAAATAAAACTATAAGCAATGTCTTAAATACAATATCAAAGATATAGCAAAGATACAGGGAATATTAAAACTACTGGAAAAAGAGTAAAGATAACAAAATAAAAAACAGTAAGGGGATAAAACCCGATAGCTATGAGAATAAAACTGAAATAGGTTGATATTCTTGAGCAGAAGACAGACCTCGGTTAGATTTCTGGCTCCATGTACTGGCTGTGTGTCCTTGAACAGTTCACTTAGCCTCTTTAGCCTCAGTTTCCTTACCTGGACAATAAGGACGATAATACCTACTGACTCCAACAGGTTATTGTAAAGATAGGGTGAAAAAAATTGAAGACTATAAAAAAATACTTGATAAACTGGACTAGTCCTTTCCTCTGGTTAAAGCTGCTTGCTTAATTGTCCTCTAAAATCTCAACTCTTTCTAGAGGTTCTTAAAGTGGTACACCTTGGGTTGAGGAACGGAGTTTTGAGGAGACTGTTACAGATCCATGCAAGTCATTAGTCACTCATTAGCACATTTTGTTTTGTATTGTTTCATTTTTTCTGATATTCTTATTTAATGGCGTTACAATTTCCTTCTGCAGTGGGAGTTGGATACTCTTTCTTTCAAGCATGTAAACTTTTTTCAAAAGGTACCCATCTTTATTATATTACTTTTGCCAATACATTTTTCTGAGTTTGTGTACATGTGAAAAACCAGTTTGGCATCTAAAAACAGCAGCAGTTCATTGTTGCATTCTACCTGCAAGTAACTTTTTCCTGTTTTTCGTAATAACCATCCATTATTCTCTTTGTATTATGCTTATGTTGGAAAATGACTATATAAAATGTAGATTATGCTTCTAAACTCAATGTCTTTCATAAAGTGACCCCGCAAAAAGAATAAAGAAAAACAATTGGCGATGCTAAAATGAATCAGGCCTTCTTTTGTTTAAGATACTTCATGATCCAACTTTTTGTTAGGAGTAGCTTGGATTTGCTTCAGTTTGAGACTGCCTAATGTATTTATGAGGATGAAGGCAGCTTAATAAATAAGTGACATGGATGGATAAATGTTTTTATCTATTATACATCATGCTTTGTAAATTAAATCAAAACATTATGTATGCTACAAACCTTGTTCATTTTACCTAATTGCTCTGTTAGTAATAGGGATTATAACAATCCATTCCAAACAATTTCTTAAGACTTTTAATCGCTAAGCCAAATATATAAAATTTGGTCAACTCAAAACATAAGTATTAATTTCTCATAAAAATGAGTCAAACTGTTTTTTTGTTCTTTGGTTTTATTTTAGTTTTTTTTTCTTTTTGCATTAAATATAATTCTGCACCTAGCACAGGGCCTGGCACTTAGCAAGATGTAATAAATATTTGTAGAATTAACATTGAATATAGAGTGTAGTTATTGAGAATGGGAGATATTGACAGCGAGGAATAAAATGTAAAATGTGACTTGAGCTCCTAAATCTGGATCTTTAGCCTAGATCTTTCTTCTAAGCTTTGGATCTCTGTTTATAATTTGCCTTTTTGAATTTCCCATAGGCAACTCAGACTCAACATACCTCAGATTAACTCATCTCTCCTGCAATCTTTCTACTCTTCATCTTGGTGAATGGCACTATGATTTCCCCAGTTGCCCAAGCCTGGGACCTTGGTTCCTCCTCACTTATGCCCTACCTCTAATTGATCAAAAATTCTATATCCTGTGGACTTGTGCCTACTAAGTATCTCTCTCGAATCCATTCACTTTTTTTTTTCATCCCCACTGCTATCCTTACTGCCACTTTCCTAATCCGAGCTAACATCATCCTGGCCTTGGCAACTGTGACAGTCTTTCTGTCTCTTCCACTTACCCTGCCCACTTTTTCTTCCCTTTCCTAGGTGTCTTACTTTGTGGACATTACACACACTGTTCTCTCTCTGGAACACTATTTCCTTTCCTCTCCCTTTCCCACATGTTAGCTTCTACTCCTCTATCAGATTTCCTATTTCTAGGCCACTTCCTTCAGGTAAGCTTTTCCTCCCCAGATCTCCTCCTTCCCTGCACCCCTGTTTGCTTAGGTGTTCATGCTGTGTGATAACAAGTACCCCCAAATTTCTTCTTGGCTTTAGTGGAATTGTCTGTTTTCTGTCTCTCTTGCTAAACTAAGCTCTGTAAGGGCAGAAACTGTGTGCAGTTCATCTTTGTATCCCCAAACACAGAGCTTAGCATATGGTGTAGGTGCTCAATCATTTTGTATGTATTTATATTGTTAAAAATGAATACATCTACCTTGCTTTGAAGAATAAGATGTGTTTCTCATAAGTTGTGCACATATTTATTTTGTATCTCTTAATGTATTTGCAAAGAATTAATTGGCAAAACTAATAATTGCCTCTCAAGTTACCTTTAAAAATAAGTTTGGATCTCTGTAGAACAGGTTTCTTTGAAGTGGAGCATATTAGTATTCATTGAGAAATTAATTTTGTATAATTCCCACTGTTTAATATATATTTACATATATGATGATATAAACTTGAAGTTTAGGTAGAAAATATATTTTAATAAGTGAAAGTGAAGTATGGAGTCTAGAGAACATAGCAGCCCTTCGTTTTCCTGAGTGTGCCTGTCACTGGCTCCTGCTGAGGAGGGAAGGACAAAAGGTTTGTTCCTTTCATGGAGAGAGGAGTCTCATGCAGCCTGTGTGAGTAACAGCCTTTTCAGCAGCCCTGAGAATTAGGATCTAAACAATCTAGTCTTTGGTTGGACCATGCCTTCGGCTTTGTAGGAACGTCTGGATTCCTTGCTTAATAATACAGTGGCTCACCCTTTTTAAACTAAACATTTAAAAAATAAAGGTAAAAGTTTTGAATTTTGATGACATGTTTAACATTTTATCATGCTTTGGAAATGTTTATATGGTGGTTAGAAACATTCTGAGAGTAGATTATATGAATTTGAATACCACCTCTGCTTCTTGGACAAGATATTAACCTTAATTCCTTATCTAGAAGATAGGGATAGAAGTTGTTACCTACCTCTTAGGATGATTTTGGATATTAAAAAAGAAGATATATGCATAGCTCTTAGAACAGTGCTCAATATGTAGAAAGTGCCAAACAAGTGTAGATGCTCTAATTAGTAGATTAAACTTAGATTGTTTTCAAAATTCTTTTTGATTGAGTTAATCAATGAGCTACAATTTGATTAAATGTTTTTGTGTCAGAATGAATACTAAATCTGCAAATAATTATGAGCACTAACACCTACCTCAATGCTTGGCAAGTAAGTGAATGTTTGATGAATGAGAGAATGGGTGAATACGTAGCAAAATCATGCTCAGTAAGAAGCTGAAATCATGTGAGTAAGTCCAACCAAACATTATCTTCTATAGTGTGATTTTAAAATACTAATATAAACATATTGGAATATTAACTCAAGTTATTTAATAAATATACATGTATTTCTATTAAAAGTGCTGACTTTAATTCTGGTTTGAAATTCTTCTTTCACATTTCTCTACCAGGGAAGAAGACTTGGAGACAAAATCAGAGCAACTTAAAAGTAAATATCATTAATTAATTCAAAATTGACTTTATTGCTTTAGTTGCAGAGTTGGTATGAGCCTTAAATCACATGTTTCATTCACTAGACAAATATTGTGTCTTTGAAAGACTATTTAAAAGAAAAAAAGCTGCTGCTGCATTGTGTTTCACTGCATTACTGGCATATCCCCAGATATGCCAGTTTCTCAGTATGAGCTGTTTCTCAAGTCCTGGCTCAAGGTTAGAATCATTTCTGTAGAACATCTTATATATGTTCCAGCTTCTTTTTACCACCACCCACCATCACTTCAATAATCGTAAATAAGCATTTCACCTTTGTGCAGAATAAACTTTCTTTCATGAGCAATTCCAGTCCTACAAGTATGAAGCACACAGGACAGGTTCTAATGGACCATGCAGAGGCTAACTCTTAGCTCAAAAAAGATATCCATTCTTTTTTGTTGTTGTTTTTAAGTTTTTTTAGAGACAGGGTCTCACTATGTTGCCAAGGCTGGAGTGCAGTGGCCATTCACAGGGGTGACCATAGCTCACTGCTGCCTCTAATTCCTGGGCTCATGCCACCCTTCCACTTCAGCCTCCTGAGTAGCTGGGACTACAGGTGTGCATCACTGTGCCCAATCTACTTACTTATTGTTAGATACAAGATTCTGTTCTTCTCAGTTATCCATGATAATCTGATATCTGTAAAGAAGTAGACTCATCATAGCTAAAACATCCCACATTTTCTTTTCTCTCTCTCTTTTTTTTTTTGAGACAGGGTCTCGCTCTGTTGCCTAGGCTGGACTACAGTGGTGCGATCATAGCTCACTGCAGCCTCAAACTCTTGGGCTCAAGAAATCCTACCACCCCAGGCTCCTGAGTATCTTAGACTACAGGCATGGGCCATTATGCCAGGCTAATATTTTTAACACTTTTTTTGATAGACAGGGTCTTGCTATGTTGCCAAGGCTGATCTTAAACTCCTGGCCTCAGGTGATCCTCCCGCCTTGGTCTCCCAAAGTGTTGGGATTACAGGCATGAGCCACTGCTCCCAGTCCCCAAGACCCCACATTTTCTTCTTGTGTTTTTTGTGGTAAATAAAGATGAAAACATATTTTTAAGGGGCAGTATAGCATAGTGGTAAAAATTGTAAAACTAGACTGCCTGGCTTATAATCCCAGTTCCATCACTTACTGGCTATATAAACTTGGGTAAGTTCTCTGGAACTCAGTTTCCATATATAAAATGGGCATAAAAATAGAACACTCTCATCATGGAGTTAAAGATAAAATAATCTAATATTTGTGAAGCACCTTGAACATGTGTGGCATATGATAATGCTCTAAGTTTTAATATAATTAATAGCAGCCTAGTGAATGGTCTATACTGATATACGAAGCCTGGTTATTATTCTGTACGGCCACAACTTCTGGTTTCAAGAAAGAAACAGGGTGAATGCCAAATTCTGTAGTATTACATGTTGTAAAATCTCTCTGAGCCTCAGTTTTCCCATATTTAAAATGAGGAAAAGAATGCCATTGCTTGCTAAATGCTGTTTGGATTAAATATAATATGTGTTAAGCACCTAGGACTGTGGGTGCCTAATATATAGAAAGTCATAATACATGCTTGTTTCTTTCGTTTGTAATAAGTAGGTCACATTTTGGGGAAATATTTAGCTGATAGATACTGTACTTCATTTTGGGTTCTAGTTGTCACAAAGAAATGTTACATTTACTTGGAGGTCAGGCTTTTGGCAAGCTCAGCTGTCCAATACAGCTGAGATTGGATACCAGGAATACACTTCAAATGCTTCTTAAAAGAAATAATCATCACAAATCTTTTGCAGTTGACTCGGTAGGCCAGTCCAAGTCCTTTAGAGTCTGTAAAATAAGGCAATTTATTAGAATTAGGGAGGCAACTTATAGCGACTAACATGTGGCAGGGAGTAGAGACAGAGATGTACAGGTTACAGTTATTTCAAGAAAGAATAGAGTTCTGCAGGTATCCCTGCAGCACATCATTAGATTTTATCATATTCAAGCTTATGATGATGCCATCGAATCATTAGGAAAAGGATCTTCTAGCTTGCCCCAGATCTTAGAAAAAAAAAGGAAAAGGATCAGTTATGTCGTGTGTCTTTGATTAAAGAATTCAAGGATGCATATAATATTTTCTAGAAAGGTTTCCATCAAAAATCACTATGGTTAAAAAGATGTTTGGTTCTTCAATGAATACCCTTTAGTTATCTAGAAAATTAACTTTTTATGAATCAACCTTATTTTCCAAGACTGCCAAATAAATAAAGAGTTAATACATAAAATAAGTTCTAATTAGTATCTTAAATCTGTTTTCTTAGGCAACTTAAATCACTTTTTACTAGTACGTATCAAAGTTATTTTGAAAAAAATCATAGTTTTATTTTTCAATTTATCTTCAGAGTTAGGACCTAGAATAAACTTAATTTGAGCTGGATCGCCTTGAAGAAAAATTATACCTACAGAGGTGCTAATTTAACTTTTATTTTCTGTATTTCAGATTGAAGTGGTGCATGATTGTCAGGAGAAGAGAAGTTCTGGTCAATCCTCCAGTTTGGACAATGGCAATAGCTTGGATGTTTTAAAGAAGTATCCTTTATTTATTAATATAAACTCACATACACATCTAACTGTGGGAGTCTGGTTCAGTGTTCAAGGCCAATGTGATTAGAAATTTGAGTTCACAGAATGGGGTTTTACTGGGTGTGATGAAAAGAGCGCTAGTTTAGGTGTCAGAAGTCCAGGATTTAGGCCTGGCCAACCTATAGCCTATTTATGTGATTTGAAGAAAATTAACTAAACTTTTTCAGAATGTTGGTATCTTCTTTTTTTTACCCCAGACTGAAATAAAATGGAGGTTTTCGTTTATCATTCTTAAAAAAAGTTTTATTATTATTTTTCATTGACACATAATCATTGTACATATTTATGGAATACAGTGTGAAATTTTGATACATGTGTACAATGTATAATGATCAAATCATGGTAGTTAGCTTATCTATTAATTCTTCAGCTTTATTGATATATAATTGACAAAATTATGTATATTTAAAGTGTACAATGTGATGCTTTGATATGTGTATATATTGTGAAATGATTACCATATCAAGTTAGTTAACACATCTATCACCTCACGTAGTTAGCATTTTTTTTTTGTGGTGAGAACAGTTAAGATCTATTCTCTCAGCAAATTTCGATATACAAAATGAATAGAGTGGTACATCAAAAATTACAAAGGATTATACAGATTGATACAATATTATTTTATAGATGTTAATAATTGTTTTGTTCATTGTTATAATGGTATATTAATATTCTAGACATAAGAATATTCATCTTTTTAATTTGATGTTACAGTTGTAATTAGCAAGCATTTTGCAGCAAGTTGTATGTATACATATGTATGTATGAGATACATATATATATATACAGACACATATTTATACTGTAAGACTCTCAAATGTTAAATGCTTTAATATGCAAAAAGAAAAAGAAAAAAAGCCAAAAGTATAAGTTAAATCAAATGGGTTACTTATACTGGGGACAAGGGAAATGAGTTTTAAATATGATGTCAATTGGAAATCACATTGAAAGGAAAATATACTTTATTTTCCAGAGACAGTAAACACAATTATTACAGAAACAGGTGGGGCGTGGTTATTCACGCCTGCAATCCCAGCATGTTGGGAGGCCCAGGCGGGCGGATCACTTGAGGTCAGGAGTTCGAGACCAGCCTGACAAACATGGTGAAACCCTGTCTCTACCAAAAAATACAAAAATTAGCCAGGTGTGGTGGTGAGCGCCTATAATCCCAGCCACTAGGGAGGCTGAGGAAGGAGAATCTCTTGAACCCGGGAGGTGGAGGTTGCAGTAAGCCGAGATTACCCCACTGCACTCAAGCCTGGGTGACAGAGTGAGATTCCGTCTCAAAAAAATATTTATATACATTACGGAAATATAAGTATGACCTACACTTGAGGAGACCAGGGTAAAAAAATCTGCTGCCTCCTTTAGAAAATTTCAGAACATTACTGGGAAAAGGGAAAAATAGTGCCTAAAATGCTAATACTTATTTTTTAGGGAAAAAAAGGGTATTAAAGTTCATAAACTATGCTACCCCCAAACAATAAAAACCTCAGACATTTAGGAATAGTTATTGTGAGTTTTTAGTAAATTTATTCCTAATCTCAGTGAGTTAGACATAAAGTTATTTAAAGCTAATAGTAACCCTTGAGCATATATATGTGTATATATATGAAAGAAAGCGGGATATATATATATATGTTATATATATAATGAATATAAATACAATGTATAAAAACCACCCATAAGACTATATATATATATAGCTTTTATTCTAGAAACCATAAAAGTAGTTTCATATTTTGATGCTAAAACGAAAACCATTGATAATTCCTATGCATTAGCTATTTTTACCTTCTCATGATGATAATACTTGAAACATTGCAATATAGATCTCAGTAATAAAATAACTGATAAATATGGTCTTTTCATTTTAGCCATGTACTAAATGAACTGATACAGACTGAGAGAGTTTATGTTCGAGAACTGTATACTGTTTTGTTGGTAAGCGACTCAAATTGTATTTGCCCTATCTTTTCCCGAATGATCCCTTGCTACATTCATTAGAAAGTGTTTAGGGGCAATCTTCTACTTCCGTCTCCTTCCTTGGTTGTCATATGGCAGCAGTGGGCATTTCTTTTATTGTTTGATGCAGCATGTCGGTTAAACGTGCACATTCAGGCTCTCCTTCAGTAATGGGAATGATTGATTCAGAATTTATTACAGAAGAGAAAATGTTCTCTTAGGGATACGGCCGATTGTTACAATTATTCCCAGGGTGCTATTTAGAGATTGTGATGTAAAAAACTGAGAATGGGATAAAATATTCTTTTGACAAAAATGTCATGATATTAATTTGGTCTGAAAAAACCTAAACATGTATTGCCAATTTAAGGAGAAGCTGATGACCTGTAATCTATGTTTTTATCTTGGTTTCTATCTTGTTTCCTACACTACAAGCTACTCTGAAGGCCAAAGAGCTATTACTTTATTCTGCCTATTTGATTGGAAAACTTGACTTCCTTTCCTTGCCCTGCCTTCTAAAAAAAAAAAAAAAAAGTCATGGATAACTTTGGGAAGTAGGAGATTTGAATTGAATTAAAATTGAAATAAAATTCAAAAAACTTCACCATCAAATCCCTTAATATTCTGCTGTACCTACACCATTAGTAGCCCAACCAAATGTGCATGTAATTATTTTAAAATGCATGAATGTATTTATTTTGGGTAGGGTTATAGAGCGGAGATGGATAATCCAGAGATGTTTGATCTTATGCCACCTCTCCTGAGAAATAAAAAGGACATTCTCTTTGGAAACATGGCAGAAATATATGAATTCCATAACGAGTATGTAATTGCTGAATTGAATATTTATTTTTTATAAAACTATTTAAAGTGCTCTCTTTACCAGTTTATTATATTTCACATAAAATCATGCAATTTTTTTTCTCTGAAATTTTCACAGCATTTTCTTGAGCAGCCTGGAAAATTGTGCTCATGCTCCAGAAAGAGTGGGACCTTGTTTCCTGGAAAGGGTTAGTTAAATTATTTTTTAAATATATATAAATATGCACCACCAAAATAGCAACTCACTTATAAGAACAGATTTGGAGACAAGATAGGTACTTTATGTCTTTATGTTTTTGGAGAAGATACATTACTCCAGCAAGTATTTAATACCAAACCAAGTTTTGCTGCAGAAATGGATGCACTGGGATATCCAGAGCATAAAAATACCCATTCCATTCTGTGGTATCAAATGCTTCAGTGGCTCAGCTCTTGAACACTGACTCCTGGGTAATCCTAGTAATCCAGGGACCATCCTGACTATGAAGATGTAAGAGTTGGGATCATCATAACAAAACCATCTGGGGCTTGAACCATCTGGGGCTTGGTTAATTTTTTTTTTGCCTAAAAAACACCTTATTATTTATATTATTTGTCTTATTAAAGTACATGTAAAGTTTTAGAATTGGATCTAGTCTGACTTTCAGCCATCAAGGCATCTATCACAGGAACTTCACAGAAACAGAGAGCTGTCAGTTCTTTTCATTCAACAAAAGCATTTAGGGAGGCCCATTCCTCTGTGTCCCGAGTATGGTTAATACAATTGACTTCCCAGGTTAGTGATCATACTCTCCTCCATTAGTTTTCTTTTAGAATATTTTTTGTGTATGCTTCTCTGCTTATGCAGTTTCTCTTCTTCCTGAAAGATCAGTTTTGTCTTGATTTAAGAGTTAATTCAATAGAGGTGATTGTTGAAAGCTTCAAAATAGATGTCTTATCCCAGAAAGTGTTTATGAAATGAGAAGAAAATAAGGATAAGAAAGAACTGTGTGTCAACCTTGCTCAACGTGTTCTAACTTCATTTTTTTATTTTTTTATTTTTTTATTTTTATTTTTAAGACAGTCTCACTCTGTCACCCAGGCTGGAGTTCAGTGGTGTGATCTCGGCTCACTGCAACCTCCGTATCCTGGGTTCACACCATTCTCCTGCCTCAGCCTCCTGAGTAGCTGGGACTACAGGCGCCCACCACCACGCCCAGCTAATTTTTTGTATTTTTAGTAGAGACGGGGTTTCACCGTGTTATCGAGGATGGTCTCGATCTCCTGACCTCGTGATCTGCCCGCCTCAGCCTCCCAAAGTGCTGGGATT
Source organism: Pan paniscus (assembly GCF_029289425.2). Lineage (NCBI taxonomy): Eukaryota > Metazoa > Chordata > Mammalia > Primates > Hominidae > Pan > Pan paniscus. The sequence goes on along the minus strand of NC_073272.2, from coordinate 139,053,432 downwards.
ACAGGCGTGAGCCACCGTGCCCGGTTAAGATGTTCTAACTTTAAACATATTTAAATTATGACCAAATTCTTTCCCAACCTCATCAAGCAATAGCAGTTTATCCTTCCTTTAGACTCCATAGTATGTAATGTCTATCCTACTCATTGGAGATTTTATGTTTACTGTGCTTGTGCACCTTTACATGTATACGTGAATTTTCTCCCAAACTTAATGGAAAGCCCTTAGATCGAGAGTCCATATCCTATATATTGTTGTATCTCTCATTAGGTTAGCAGCATTCTTAGCAACCAGTTGTGGTTTAATAAATGTTTATTGATGAATTGTTTATTTATTTGACAACCATTTACTGGTCACCTACTATGCACCAAGCATTGTGCCAGATAATGTGGATACCAAGCCCAAATCTATTTAGGTATAAAAACAGGGAAATTATTAATTGTGTAGAAGATGAGTTGCATTAGATTTGAAATATACAAATGGTCCCGGGAAAATCCAGAAAAGGGGCGTCTTACATAGAATGGGGGTATAAACAATGGTCGTATAGAAGAGATAACTCATGAGATAAATGTTAAATAATGAGTAGGAGGTAGCCCATTCATGAGTGTCAGAGAAAGAGGATTCCAGGGAAAGAGAATTGTGTAAGTGCCTAAATGGATTATGCTGCAATGATAAAGTCCCAGTGATGAACCTTGGACTGTAGGCTCTAACTTGGAAGTCAGCTACAAGTTCATTCACTAGGGAATCAAGAGACTAATAACAGACTTGGCAGCCTATTAGTTCATCGTTTTGCAAAAAGTAGGTTTTTATAGTTCAGACAGAGAAGGCTCCATCTAAGCCTCAAGCCTGGCAAGTGGAAGTTCTGATATTACTTAGATAATTATGTGTCCTCCCACCAGATGCAATGGGCATGCTGTTCTTGGAATATAAAAAAGGCTTTTGACCAGCTGCTAGTACAGTAGGCCCTTTAGGCCACATTTCCTAGGATGCTTGGTTACACTCTTGTTTAGCCTTTCTTGATGGCAAAAGTCATATTCACATATTAGTAATACATTTGAATTTGTTTTTTTATCACAGAAGGATGATTTTCAGATGTATGCAAAATATTGTCAGAATAAGCCCAGATCAGAAACAATTTGGAGGAAGTATTCAGAATGCGCATTTTTCCAGGTACAGTAATTATTCAAGTATTGGATATACTCTTTCTGGAAGATATTGGGGTATTTCTTAATTATAAATTCATTTTCTACTTTAAGTACGTTACATGTGCATATACGTATATGGGTTAAAGAGCAAATCCACCCTCCCCCGCAACACACACAAACACATTTGTAACTTCCCAGAGGCAAACACTTTCAGCACTTTTAGCTACATCCTTTGGTATTTACCTCCATAGCTCCAAATGACATGCTTATCTTTATCCTTTATACTATGGAAGATGAAGATTTAGCTCTTTCACGCCCCCCCACCCACCCAACTACCACATATGCAAATATACTTCTTTTCTTTCAAAATCTCCACTATAGTCATATCGTAATTTTGGTTAGATTGATATACAGTATTAAATTAAGACTATGTAATTTCTTTGCTCAGATGAATCATGTGGTATAATAGGGTTGTTTTCCTTCCCTTCTGTTTGTCTTGCAATGGTTTTTTACTCAGTTTTCTAGATACTTATCGTTATTCCACCCCAACCTCTCCCAGATGTGGGAGTTACAAAAATCTCTTCTTATTACATTTAAACACATTCTATTTTCTCTGAATTTCATATTCTTAAAGAAATATCTCCTGGGGTTTTCTGTCTTGCTTGTCTAGACTCACTAGGCTTGTTGCACAGCTGTCATCTGGGGATCTTGGTGAACATAATTTTTGGAATTCTCCTCACCTGTCTATTGCATAGGCTCTCCTCCTTCCTAGGTGCCATGTCTTTATTTTTCTTGTTTACCTCCCTTGTTTGGTGGAACACATCCTCCAGTAGTTTTCCTGAGAAAGTGTACACAGTACATAAAAGTTTTTGAGAGTGTATGTGTCTGCAAATATCTTTATTCTACCCTAAGACTTCATTGCTAGTTTGGCCGTGTATAGAATTCTAGGCAAGAAATAATTATACTCAGAATTTTGAAGGTATTGCTTGATTGTCTTCTAGCTTCCAGTGTTGCTATTCAGAAATCTGATGCCATTTTAATTTTTATTCCTTTGTAGGTGACTTAGTTTCCGTCCTCTGAAAGCTTATGAAAATTTATTTTCAGTGTTCAAATGTTGGCACTATTTTTATCCATTATGCTAGTATTAGGGTGATAACTTTGAATTTGGAACCTCCTGTCCAAATTTACTTGGAGTTTTTCTTTAATTTCCTCCACCCAATTGTCTCCATTTTCTCTTTTTGGAATTTCTGTTGTACAGATATTGGATATCCTGGACTGGTCCTCTAATTATCTTATCTTTTCTATTTTCCATTCTTTGTCTTATTACTCTACTTTCTAGTCCTTCTATTGAGGTTTCCACTTCTGCCATTGTGTTTTTAATTTTGAAGAGCCCTCATCCTTTTACTGTTTTTTCAATGTTTCTTTTAATAGAATTCTATTTTCATTTTATGAATTCAGTATCTTCATTCATCTATACAAAGATGATAATAGATTTTTCTTTTAAAAATGGCTTTCTTCTCCCTGTGCATCTTCTGTTGTCTTCACGTTGCTTTTTTTCTTCTATTTCTCTTTGTTTGGTTCCTATTACCCATCTTTGATGCTCTCCTCAAATGTCTGATGATACTTGTCTGTCCACTTACATTAGGAGTAAACACTAAAAAGCTCATTGGAAGTTTCCAGGGCATATGTGGGTTTATTGACCATGATCCTCATTGTTGAGTTATTTGTCTCAAGCTATTTCCTTGAAGGGATTCCCAAATACCTGTATCTTTAGAGCATTTCTATTAGGCTGGTCAGATTCCTTGAACTGCTACCTTGTGTATAATGATCTGGATGCTAGTGTTGTGGTAGCCGAGTTGGGAGAAAAGGCTGAGGGTCACTTGTTTGAGATATAACATGGAGAGTACTTGAATATTTTTCAATATGGTACTCTGCCCTAAGTTGAACCTTGTATCCTTTAGTCCATAGGGCCTGTGTTTTACTCTTTCTAGATAAACATCCATTTTTCTGCCAAAGGAAGGGAAGAGAAGGCACCCAGCTGTGCAAAGTGGTATGGTTATCTGAGAGCCTTATTGCTTTTGTTTAGATTTTCATGCCATTTATTTTCTTTTTGTAACAGCTTTATTGAGCTATAACTAAAATGCCATCAGTTCACCCTTTTAAAGTATACAATTCAGTGGTTTTACTAGATTCACAAGGTTGTACAACCATGTTTTTATCACTAAAAAGAAACCAGTCTTACCCTCCCTTTTTTCCCCAATCTAAGCAGCCCTAGGCAATCACTAATCTGCTTCCTGTCTTCAATAGATTTGCCTATTCTGGACATTTCATATAAATGGAATCATACAATATGTGGTCTTTTGTGTTTGACTTCTTTCTTTCATTTAGCATAATATTTTAGTGGTTCGTCCATGTTGTAGCATGTATTAGTTTTTTATTCCTATTTATGGTTGAATAATATTCCATTATATGGATGTATAGCATTTTATTTATCCATTCATTGATTGATGCACATTTGGCTTGTTTCTACCTTTTGATTATTATGAACAATGCTGCTGAGAATGCTTTTGTATAAGTTTTTCTGTAGACATGTATTTTCATTCCTCTTGGCTATACACCTGGGAGTGAAAGTGCTGGATCATATAGTAACTCCAAATTTAACTTTTTGAGAAACTGTTGGACTCTTTTCCAAAGTTACTGCACCGTTTTGCATTTCCAACAGCAGTGTATGAGGGTATTAATTGCTCCATATCCTCACCAACACTTGTTATTATCTAATTACTTCTTAAAAAGACTTTCAACAAGCATCCTTTCTTGAACCTCACCTTTACCTCCCACTTTCAGAGGTACTTGGTGTCTATAATCCCTGAGACTTTGTGGAGGGCAGGGAAGAGATGTTTATAACATAAATTGAGTTGTTCCCTGGCTTTTTCCTCCACCAACTTGAAATCCACTTTTCTCCAGTGTGCTCGGTTCTAAGTTGACCACTTCTAAGTTTGGTTTCCAGTTTCCAAATTTTGCGGAAGTTTTCCCCTTGCTCATCTTCTTCATAACTTTGTGATTTTGCCTAGTAAAATAACTTTTCCATCATTTTAGTTGGTTGTCATGAGTGAGGAGATGTAAACGCATGTATCAAGTTGGTGCAAAAGTTACTGTGGTTTTTGCCACTGAAAGTAATGGCAAAAACCACAATCACTTTTGCACCAACCTAATAGCAGTCCCCCATCTTTAAGTCTCATTTGAATTAGATTGTATGTTGGATTTTACCCATATTCAGAGGAGAGCCATGGTTCTTATTCAGGCGTATTTTTCCCCAATCCCTTTGTGTTCTATACTTTCTCTATGCACATTTCATCCTAAATATCTGCATCTTGCCCTAACTATGGGCCCCTACAATGTTCCCGGAACCCAACATCATGACCCTTATATTTATAGTGGCAATGGGCCAATTACTGAAGTATAGCACCAGTTGATGACGGCTTTTTCTTGTTATATTAAAAATTCTGTTCTCATATCCAGTCTGATTTTTATTCAGCACAACCAATTTCTTTTCTGAGCCTTGGCTTGTAGAGCTTGGTCTTTCGTGAATTTTCTTGAATATATTAAAGAACGTTTTAATCATGTTAATCTATAGTCATTCCCTGCTTTCACACCTTTTAAGCATTCCACATCAATATGAATTTATATTTGAAAACTTTTAAATCTTTGAAATGTTGAAATTGTTTACCTCTCCAATCCTTGAAATAGTGTTTATGGTAGTTTTTCAGATATATTGTGTCTTATAATTTCTGTACTATAACAGTGATTTTTCCAATAAATATTCTTTGAGATGTAAGAAACATTGGGGCATTAGGTTTAATCAATGAACACTTGGCATTTTCACAGGTACATGTCTTAATTTAATTTTATTGATATTTATCTTTTAATGACAGGAATGTCAAAGGAAGTTAAAACACAGACTTAGACTGGATTCCTATTTACTCAAACCAGTGCAACGAATCACTAAATATCAGTTATTGTTGAAGGTAATTATATGAAGCATTTGTTTGTTTCTTTACTTTTTGAGTCAGATATGACAGAGCCATTAAAAAGGAAATAGTTTACTAGGAAGCACTAGAAATAGGTAGGCTCAATGACTGGGAAGGCTGGATTTGGCAGAATTTTGCAGTGTGCTCCATCAATTCACTGTGGCTACAAATGCCATAGGCATAGATATCAGGCTGAGAATATCTGGGATCTTAGCTATTTAATTTTTCATACAAGTTGTGTTGATTTCCGCACAATGTTTTACTGAAGAAATTTAAATATTTGTAAGAAGAACTAAACAAAGCAAATATTTCTTATAGTTTTGAGGCTGCATTTCATAGGGGCCTTCCTAATGAAAAATGCAAATGGCACTCCCCTAGTATAATGCGAAAGGATTGCTAGAATCTTGTGTTAAGTATAAATACAATACGGCTTGTTTTAAAGTGAATTTTCATAATATTCTATGCTATATGCATTATGAGTGCATCATGGCTAAAACAAATTACTGTATGTAGAGGACAAAAGAACCCTACATGTAATGGCTTTAAAAATTGATCTCTGATGTGTCTTAATAGCTATTATACTTCAACTCCAGAAGCATTAAATGTCCTTTGTTTTATACTATTCAGTCACTATTCTACTTCCTCTATTTTGACAGCCATTAAAAATATTACTGCAGCAAAGGGCATGTAAAAGGAATTACTCCAAAATGTGACATTATATTTGGATTCCAGCTTGAAAGCATGTTAGCCAAAAACTTATTCATTTCAACCAGATATTAATATCTGCCTAATATTAATTCCTGATTTCTAATTACAGGAGCTATTAAAATATAGCAAAGACTGTGAAGGATCTGCTCTGTTGAAGAAGGCACTCGATGCAATGCTGGATTTACTGAAGTCAGTTAATGATTCTATGCATCAGATTGCAATAAATGGCTATATTGTAAGCACATTTTAATAATTGTTGGAATTTTAGAGGGTCAGCATCTCAACATCCCTTTTCCCCTCCTGGAACCAATTGAGAAATAACGTATAAGAATCAGATAACTGGAGATCAAAATGTTGATGTTACTACTGATAATGCTAAGTGGAGAATTGGCTTCAGATCAGCAGCCAAATGGATTTATGAGATCCCCCTTGTCCCCAACAGTCTTCCCCCAATCCCAGACCTGGGAGATCCTGCTTAAGGAATGTTTGAGTCAGCTAAGAAAACGTATTGCTCCATAATTGCTGCTTGCCCTTATAGATAGGAATAGATAGGAAAGAAAAGAATCAAATCTTTAGCACTTGTTTAGCCTTTTAACAGGTTAGCTCCACCCAGTGGGAAAACTTGAACTGGTATATATCATGCACCAATCAGGATTGAAGAAGAGATGGGGAGACTTACCTTAGCTGAAATACCTCCAGATGATATGAAGCCAGAGAAAAGGAAGTTTCTTTTGTCCCCCACCCCCACAGTAATTTTGTACTTATGTGGTGCATGCCATGTTTTAACATACAAAGTTAAGTTTTTAAAAAAACATAAATTATTCTTCAGGGTTTGAGTAGCTTAAGCTGAACCCTAACATGTTGGTGTCAGAGAGCTGAATGTAGCTTTGCTTTCTACTAATGGGTTTTGATTTTCCATTCTAGGGAAACTTAAATGAACTGGGCAAGATGATAATGCAAGGTGGATTCAGCGTTTGGATAGGGCACAAGAAATGTGCTACAAAAATGAAGGATTTGGCTAGATTCAAACCAATGCAGCGACACCTTTTCTTGTATGAAAAAGCCATTGTTTTTTGCAAAAGGCGTGTTGAAAGTGGAGAAGGCTCTGATAGATACCCGTCATACAGTTTTAAACACTGTTGGAAAGTAAGACAATCTGTATCGGGTAATGTAGTATTGTTTCGTGTGTGTGTGTCTCCCAGTTTGTACATTTTTTTTGTTTCAAATGAGTAGGTTTTATACTTTCGCTGCACATCTTTGTTTTTTTTTTTTAAATCTTATGTCTTATGTAGAAGTCAGATGAATCATAACTTCTCTGCTTGAAGTGAAGGTGAGGGAATTCAGAGCTTTGATTCCTCCCTTTCTTCTCACTACGATCCTAGGTATTCCCCAAGGGGGCTCCCTAGCATCCTGAAGAGCACAGTTTGAAATGATAAGGAGTGTCCCAGCCTCCTCATAAGCACTCTCTTTCGAGTGACACTGGGTGGAGTTCTTGGTCTTGTTAGAAAGGAGCCTTATGCTACAGGACAGACAGGGAGGAAAGAGTTTCCTCCTTTTCCTCAATGCAATTTAAAAATGAATAACTTTTGTGTTTAGCATGTCCCCACCTTCCTTTCTGTGTTCCTCCTCCACTCCCTAGCTCCATCCTTCCTGGGTGTTCAAAGCCACCTATAGCTGAATCCTTTCCATATCTGTCCTGTTCCGTCTTTCAAAATTACTTTATTCTCTCCTATAAACAAAATCCCCATTTTGTTCTAATATTAGTTTGTTATTAAAAAGAGAACAGTATTGTTTGGGGAAGTTATTGACAACCCAATGATACTTACAGCTGGTTTCTCCAATAGAGAAGAACTTCCAATTCACATGAGACCCATAATTGACAAATTTGAATTTTTTTACATCTAATGCATTTCATCTTTTGAATTTTAAATTTTTTTTATTTTTTATTTTTTTATTTTATTATTATTATACTTTAAGTTTTAGGGTACATGTGCACAATGTGCAGGTTAGTTACATATGTATACATGTGCCACGCTGGTGTGCTGCACCCATTAACTCATCATTTAGCATTAGGTATATCTCCTAAAGCTATCCCTCCCCCCTCCCCCCACCCCACAACAGTCCCTGGAGTGTGATGTTCCCCTTCCTGTGTCCATGTGTTCTCATTGTTCAATTCCCACCTATGAGTGAGAAGATGTGGTGTTCAGTTTTTTGTTCTTGTGATAGTTTACTGAGAATGATGATTTCCAATTTCATCCATGTCCCTACAAAGGACATGAACTCATCATATTTTATGGCTGCATAGTATTCCATGGTGTATATGTGCCACATTTTCTTAATCCAGTCTATAATTGTTAGACATTTGGGTTGATTCCAAGTCTTTGCTATTGTGAATAGTGCTGCAATAAACACATGTGTGCATGTGTCTTTATAGCAGCATGATTTATAATCCTTTGGGTATATACCCAGTAATGGGATGGCTGGGTCAAATGGTATTTCTAGTTCTACATCCCTGAGGAATCGCCACACTGACTTCCACAATGGTTGAACTAGTTTACAGTCCCACTAACAGTGTAAAAGTGTTCCTATTTCTCCACATCCTCTCCAGCACCTGTTGTTTCCTGACTTTTTAATGATTGCCATTCTAACTGGTGTGAGATGATATCTCATTGTGGTTTTGATTTGCATTTCTCTGATGGCCAGTGATGGTGAGCATTTTTGCATGCGTTTTTTGGCTGCATAAATGTCTTCTTTTGAGAAGTATCTGTTCATGTCCTTCGCCCACTTTTTGATGGGGTGGGTTGTTTTTTTCTTGTAAATTTGTTTGAATTCATTGTAGATCCTGGATATTAGCCCTTTGTCAGGTGAGTAGGTTGCGAAAATTCTCTCCCATTCTGTAGGTTGCCTGTTCACTCTGATGGTAGTTTCTTTTGCTGTGCAGAAGCTCTTTAGTTTCATTAGATCCCATTTGTCAATTTTGGCTTTTGTTGCCATTGCTTTTGGTGTTTTAGACATGAAGTCCTTGCCCATGCCTATGTCCTGAATGGTAATGCCTAGGTTTTCTTCTAGGATTTTTATAGTTTTAGGTCTAACATTTAAGTCTTCAATCCATCTTGAATTAATTTTTGTATAAGGTGTAAGGAAGGGATCCAGTTTCAGCTTTCTACATATGGCTAGCCAGTTTTCCCTGCACCATTTATTAAATAGGGAATCCTTTCCCCATTGCTTGTTTTTCTCAGGTTTGTCAAAGATCAGATGGTTGTAGATATGCGGCATTATTTCTGAGTGCTCTGTTCTGTTCCATTGATCTATGTCTCTGTTTTGGCACCAGTACCATGCTGTTTTGGTTACTGTAGCCTTGTAGTATAGTTTGAAGTCAGGTAGCATCATGCCTCCGGCTTTGTTCTTTTGGCTTAGGATTGACTTGGCGGTGCGGGCTCTTTTTTGGTTCCATATGAACTTTAAAGTAGTTTTTTCCAATTCTGTGAAGAAAGTCATTGGTAGCTTGATGGGGATGGCATTGAATCTATAAATTACCTTGAGCAGTATGGCCATTTTTATGATATTGATTCTTCCTACCCATGAGCATGGAGTGTTCTTCCATTTCTTTATATCCTCTTTTATTTCATTGAGCAGTGGTTTGTAGTTCTCCTTGAAGAGGTCCTTCATGTCCCTTGTAAGTTGGATGCCTAGGTATTTTATTCTCTTTGTAGCAATTGTGAATGGGAGTTCATTCATGATTTGGCTCTCTGTTTGTCTGTTATTGGTGTATAAGAATGCTTGTGATTTTTGTACATTGATTTTGTATCCTGAGACTTTGCTGAAGTTGCTTATCAGCTTAAGGAGATTTTGGGCTGAGACAATGGGGTTTTCTAGATATACAATCATGTCATCTGCAAACAGGGACAATTTGACTTCCTCTTTTCCTAATTGAATACCCTTTATTTCCTTCTCCTGCCTGATTGCCCTGGCCAGAACTTCCAACACTATGTTGAATAGGAGTTGTGAGAGAGGGCATCCCTGTCTTGTGCCAGTTTTCAAAGGGAATGCTTCCAGTTTTTGCCCATTCAGTATGATATTGGCTGTGGGTTTGTCATAGATAGCTCTTATTATTTTGAGATACATCCCATCAATACCTAATTTATTGAGAGTTTTTAGCATGAAGGGTTGTTGAATTTTGTCAAAGGCCTTTTCTGCATCTATTGAGTTAATCATGTGGTTTTTGTCTTTGGTTCTGTTTATATGCTGGATTACATTTATCGATTTGCGTATATTGAACCAGCCTTGCATCCCAGGGATAAAGCCCGCTTGATCATGGTGGATAAGCTTTTTGATGTACTGCTGGATTCAGTTTGCCAGTATTTTATTGAAGATTTTTGCATCAATATTCATCAAGGATATTGGTCTAAAATTCTCTTTTTTGGTTGTGTCTCTGCCCGGCTTTGGTATCAGGATGATGCTGGCCTCATAAAATGAGTTAGGGAGGATTCCCTCTTTTTCTATTGATTGGAATAGTTTCAGAAGGAATAGTACCAGTTCCTTCTTGTACCTCTGGTAGAATTTGGCTGTGAATCCATCTGGTCCTGGACTCTTTTTGGTTGGTAAGCTATTGATTATTGCCCCAATTTCAGAGCCTGTTATTGGTCTATTCAGAGATTCAGGAGCTGGTTTTTTGAAAGGATCAACAAAATTGATAAACTGCTAGCAAGACTAATAAAGAAGAAAAGAGAGAAGAATCAAATAGACGCAATAAAAAATGATAAAGGGGATATCACCACCAATCCCACAGAAATACAAACTACCATCAGAGAATACTATAAACACCTCTATGCAAATAAACTAGAAAATCTAGAAGAAATGGATAAATTCCTTTAATTTTAAATTCTAAAACCAATATAACATTTGTCACAAAAAATTTCAAAAATAGAGAAAACGATTGTCCTTAATTCCCCAACCACTATCACGTTAGTTACTTTTCATGAGGATGTTCTTTCATAGTTCTCATTACCAGTATATTTGACAATTGATGAAATTTTCAGTAGCAGTTATAAAGAGGACAGGCAATATGTTTTGAGACAGGCATGAGGTATTTGTATTAGGAGACTACCTGTAAGCAGGCCTTGCTTTTGATTCTTCCCATAGGATCAGCAGCCCCTAGTTGTTCCCAACAAGGTTCCTGCCCAGGGTCGGGTCAAAAAGATGTAGTTCTTCCTATCGTGTATTTTCCCTGCTTCACTCTGAACCCACAGCAGCTTCTTTAAAACTCTTGGTTTCGTCACAAAGGGCCAGTTGCTCCTTTGATTTTAGCAGTCCACCTCTAAGCCCCCAAATCTCAAAGGGCCTTCTAAGTAATTAATAAACATAGATTGAGAACCATAAATTTGTAATCCATGTCAGAGAGGGTTCAAATCTCTTGCTGTCTGTATACCTATTTCTTGGGAAGGTACTTTACCTTCATAGGCATATTTGACCCAAATGCATTTGATGTACATTTTATCGTGAGGTGACCTAATTTCTACCTAATACAGTATTTCTATTTCATATTAATTTTCTATTTTACCTTCAATTTGTTACAATGATGGACATGCCAACAAAATGTTTCTTGAGTACATTAAAGTAAGGGGGATATTAGGTGATTAAGTCATGAAAACTGAAACTGCAATAGGTACCATGGAAACAGAGAAGGTGGAATAGATTCAAGAAACATTTCAATAGAAAGTAGACAGATGGGCTTGATGACTTACTAGCTACAAAAATTAAATAATACCTGACATTGAAGGAAGAAAATCTTTCTGATTCTTCTTTGGTTCCCCAGTAATGCCAAGTATCCTTAATAAACAATATTAGCCAGTGATGCCTACAAGGCTTTAGACCAGGATTCCTTGGAAAATGGTGATATCACTAAAAATTAGGATATTTCTTAGGGTTCACTACACTCACTTCTGCTTGCCTGCTTATCATGAGATTCTAGCATTAAGCAATTGCTAGCATTCCTAGTCAATGTGTTATTTAACAATCTGGGTTATTAGTTTCAAAGTCTTACCCTTGGTAGAGAGGATCATTGCAGATATTCCACTGCTGAACCTTCTCTCTCACTTTTTTTTTTAACTTTTATTTTAGATTCAGGGGGTACATCTGCAGGTTTGTTACCTGGCTGTATTGCATGATGTTTAGGTTTGGGGCACAAATATCCCATCACCCAGGTACTGAGCATTGTCCCCAAGAGTTAGTTTTCCAACCCTTGTCCCTCTCCCTCCATCCCTCCTCTGGTAGTCCCCAGTGTCTGTTGTTGCCTTTGTCTATGTCTCTCACTTTAAATGAACTCTTGTTTTGACTGCACCATACAAAGCTGGGATCCCATGGCCTGACCATGTACTTTCTAATTATTTATATGTTATATTTTAAGTTGGCTGCTTATGTGCAAGGAAAGGCCCTATCTAAAGTCAAAGTTGACCAGATGGGGAGATTCGAGTCCTTCAGATTCCTTAGTTCATGTGTTTATTATCATCGATTTTTAAAAATTTTACAAATTGCACATAGTCCTTATTATGTACAACACATAATGGTTAGATTTCCAGGGCAACTCAGAAAAGTTCACTTAATTGATAATGATGTACTATATGTTTGCAATAAAAAAATAACAAAACAATTGCAACTTAAATAGGGGAAAGAGTAGAAAGCAAACTCATACTTTAAAAAGCTCATTATAGGATCTAAGCATTTACTCCATGCTATTTAGTCCTTATATCAACCCTATGAAATAGGTGTTCTTTCTATTTTATAGTTGAGGAAACTGAAGTTTAGAAAAGTTAAGCAACTTGCACCAAGACACATAGCTAGTGAATGGTAGAGATGTATTCCAATCCAGACCTCTCTAACTTCAAAGCCTGTGGGCCTTCCAGCTTATCATGTTATTAAGACAAAACCATGTAATGAAACAAAATTAATTTTTAAAAATATTGAATATGAGATTACTATTCATCTTAAATTGTGATATTTGAGCAGAAGTAGGTTAGTTGGAATGATGGAGTGAGAATATAAAGATAGTTTGGGACATTGTGAAAATAACTTCTTACTACGTTCAGGGTGGATGTTACAGGTTCTTTCATTAATATGTTATGTTAAATTACATTTCTAAGCATAAGTGCTTTTCTTCTCCTTGGTATGGCGATCTCCCTAGCACTATCTTTAATGCTTATCAGCTCTAATAAGGGCCATTTGGGGGGCTCATAACTAGAACAGAGAGTGAGATACTCCTTTAGATAATTAGGTTAAGAATTGAAAGAAAAGAGGAAGGCAGACAGGAACTAAAAGAATGTTTGTGCAAAGGAGTGAGATTGCCCAAAATGCAATTAGCCAAGCTATTAGCAGAAAACGATGAAAGAAAATGGAAGAGTTTATGACTTGCACAATCACGCTGAGGAAAAGAAAAAATTGTGGTAAGGAAGAGATATTGTGTACAGAAGTTTCACTGGGTACAAAAAGACAACAATGTCCCATTACATATTATTTGTTTTTTTTTGTTTGTTTGTTTGTTTTTTTTTAGAAAGGCCAAGGGATTGGTGGAAAATAGAGAGATCCTTGTGTACCTGGCTGGTTCTCTCCTGTCCCATAAATTAGATGTTTATAACTTGTAGGACTTCTATCAAAATAAATTATAATTTGTAGGATTAAATGGTCTGTCAAATGATTATTCTAAATAACTATTTAAATTAATTTTCAGTGGCTTTTCTTTATTGATGTTTAATGACTTCTGTGTTTGACTCAATAATTTGTTTTAATAGTGTACTATTAATTTATAACATAATTAGATCTTAGATGGGCTACTTGGATGTTCAGATTTATAACATTTGTGTCAACCACTGAAATGAAGCGTGCAATCTGAACTATAAAGTGCATAGTTCAATGAAAGCATTTAAATACTCTCATCTATGATTGTAATTATTATTTCATATTCATTTAATATAACATGTATTTTTCTGCCCAAGAGAAATTCTGTTTCATTTAGAATATGATAGGGTAGATTTAATGTAATTTCATATTCAAAATAAAATGCTCATGAAAATTTTGACTTATTTATTATAGATGGATGAAGTTGGAATCACTGAATATGTAAAAGGTGATAACCGCAAGTTTGAAATCTGGTATGGTGAAAAGGAAGAAGTTTATATTGTCCAGGTTGGTCATTTGAAAATTCTTCTAGAAACCCAAACCTGCATTGAAATACAAAAGCCCGAATTTATAAACAAAAATAATTGTGGTCGCATTTCAAAATTTCCACCCCTTTCATGTAGGTCAGTTAAATATTATTTGAATATTCTTTGTGATGTATTTAAATGTTTTCTAGTAGTTACATTGAGATATGCCTGTGGTGTTCTCTAGGGCTTCAAGTTTTCACAACTACATAAGAGACTTATCAACTAGAGCTGACAGCTTGGCAGGTACTTCTCTGTCCCCATCAAATTTCCAAGTTATGGAATTATAATAGTTCTGAGTTCCTCTTATGCTAAGCCTTCTAGGGGTACCTGATTATGAGACATGGGGATGTGACAGTTCAGACTTGCTTTCTGCTTCTGAAGAACATGGTTAAAGCCCTGGCCAGTTGTATAGGGTCCAACATGTTTCAGGGAAGGGAAGAGGAATCAGAACATTTCAAAAGGATGTTGTCATTGCAATAAATATTTGTATCTGGAGTTGTCAATGTGCTGTTATCTGTTAAAAATGCTCAGTGTTTTTTGTTTGTTGTAATTCTTTACTAGGTGACTGCAATCTATAAAAATATGTTTTCTTGGCTTGCTTAAGATATAATATTTGGTATCATTTAACAAACATCTTGTAAGTGATGGGAGGATATTTAAGGAGGATTTCATGTTACCATCAGTCACCAAGGTTATTCTGCAATAGATGGCCTTTTCAGAAATAGTAGAGCTTGTTTTATTTTACTAAAATTAAACATCAAAATGTTATATTTTAAAAAGAATCCTCCTGTAAAGACAAAATAAGTGAAATTATATTTCACAGTTTCATCCAAGCATTATTATACCATTATTTAAGGGCAATTTCAAAATGGATTTTTTTTTTTTGAGACAGCGTCTCACCCTGTTGCTCAGGCTGGAGTGCAGTGGTGTGATCTCGGCTCACTTCAACCTCTGCCTCCCAGGCTCAAGCGATTCTCCCACCTCACCCTCTCAAGTAGCTGGGACTACAGGCACATGCCACCACACCTGGCTAATTATTATTATTATTATTATTATTATTATTTGTAGAGATGGGGTTTCCCTATGTTCCCCAGGCTGGTCTCAAACTCCTGGGCTCAAGAGATCTGCCCACCTTGGCCTCCCAAAGTCCTGGGATTACAGCAAAAATGGTTCTGACTGTATTATTTCATCTAATCTGATAGCAAATTATTTGCTTCATAAAAATTTTAACAATCAAACGGTTAAGATTTGAGTATGGTGTTATAGGGAGTAGATCATATTTTATGTACACGATTACATTTGTTTTATTATAGTACATCCTTTTTAAAAGGAAATGTGTACCACCTCCCTCCCGCTTTTTTTTTAATCTTTAGGCTTCTAATGTAGATGTGAAGATGACGTGGCTAAAAGAAATAAGAAATATTTTGTTGAAGCAGCAGGAACTTTTGACAGGTAAATTCAAGCCTGCATTCTTCACAACAAGAAGTATAGTAACAGCTTATTGACTCAGATTTTTAAATTATTTTTCCAGAGAATGGGGCTGATATTTACTTTATACTATTACAATGAGAAGATTTGTTAATTTAATTAGTAGGAGATTGAGATTCAGAGGATTGTTTAAACTATTTTGGAGAATGAACTTTACACTAGAAAATGAACCCTTGTGCTTAAGAAGCAGTTGAGAAGCAACACAGTGAACTGATTGTGGTAATCCCCAGTCCTTTCCATGAGGTGACTCTGCTTAATATCTCGAGTAATCATTGCTCTATAATGATGGAATGGGAGCCAGTTCTACTTCTAAACTTGAACTTCTTGAATAAAATATTATATGGTCCAGACCTTTCCAAATTCAAACTTGAGACTGGCCTTCCCTCTGATTATTTCAAGTCTGTGAAGCTTAAGTCTAATGGCAAGGATGCGTGTGTGTGTGTGTGTGTGTGTGAGAAAGTCATTGGCCTTCAAGGAAGTAAGAAGTGTGACTTCTGAATGATAATATGCTTTGTTTTATTTCTCAGTTAAAAAAAGAAAGCAACAGGATCAATTAACAGAACGGGATAAGTTTCAGATTTCTCTTCAGCAGAATGATGAGTAAGTGATTATTCTTTAAGAAATACCACTCCTGCAATCTTTTGTTTTCTGTATGTAACATGAAACAATGTAATTAAAGTATCTCTGACAAGAACCATCCACCAATTTAGCAATAACTCGTCAAATTCCGTAAACATATCATTTTCTCAGGTCCAGCCTTATACTGGAGGCTGATAGTTCTTAATAGTTATCCCTTGGGTTGATTTCTAAACATGATTGAAAATGCTTTATTTTTAATATATCATTGGAAGAATTACATGTAGGCTGACAGGAAAGGAGGCTGTGCTCATAAGCTTTTTTTTTCAAAGTATTTTTGGTCACCTTTGATCTGACTGGAAAAAGAGGGTTGTAAGAATATGGGAATAGAGCAAATGAAGGACTGGCTCACAGTTTTACAGTCCCTTGATGGGGACCTCTTGCTGGTGATTTGGCCTCTCTCTACATAGAGAGAAGGTATGGATCCTGGGAGGGAACTGAGCCTGGACACAACCAGGAGTCATTAAGGAAGCTGGCAGTCCTATATGACAGCACACTGGTATGGGTTTAGAGATGTAGTCATTGTATTCTGCCTCTAGAAATTCCAAAAGGTGGAGTTCTCGCTGAACATTTGCATATATGCAGAAAGAATTCTCTCATTGATTCTGAAGGCCTGGCACAGAGATTCACCACACAGCGTCTGCTTGCTGTGGTGATCATTGAATGACTTATTAGAAATACTGTTTTTTCCTTCGCTGCATGTCATCTTTCTGAGGTAGCTAAAATCAGATGAAACATATGGTGGTTCACGTGGAGATTTAGGAGAACCATTTAAAAGTTGCAGAGAAAGTCTTTATCTTTCAGAGTTCAAAAAGCTCCATCTTTTATCGTACATTATAGGAGTAACATCTTTAGGTTTTATGCAGTAATTGACTTAATAGTAGCTGGTACATACTCAACAATATGAATCAGTTGAAGGTTTCATCTTCATTTATATACAACAACTTACCTAATTCATTAATGTCATAAGTCCACAGAGCAACGGGGATTGTATACAATACCCTTACTTTGGGTCTAGAAGGGAGTAGTTTTTCTCCTTACATAATAGAGAACCTGCTGGCTTGGATCTGAGATTTAAGCTTGTGTATATTATAACCTATTGCCACACAGATTTAAATAGGGAGTATTGGCTGTTTGGATGGATTCTCAGCATGTTCTTAACACTTGGTATCAATGGAAGAAATACCACTTTAAATTTCTTTTTACTTGTAAACTGTACAAAAGCTCACTTAGTTTTATACATCACTATTTCAGAAAGCAACAGGGAGCTTTTGTAAGTACTGAGGAAACTGAATTGGAACACACCAACACTGTGGTGGAGGTCTGTGAGGCAATTGCATCAGTTCAGGCAGAAGCAAATACAGGTATGTGTCATGGTCATCTTAAGACGAGATTCATGGGTGTGCAAATTTTTACCTCGTATTATTAATTTGGAAATCTACCCACTTGGTATTTTTGTATAAACAAAATACAGTTAACCCATTTTTATAAGGCTCTCATGTCTTGCATATGCAGGACACTCTGATGGGCACTAGAGAGTATTGGTTGTCAAAGTGTGGTCCCTGGACCACTAGCATCAACATCACCTGGAAACTTTTACAGAAGACAAATTCTCTTGCTCTATTCAGACCTTCTGGATCAGAAACTCTGGGAACAAGGCCCAGCCACTTGAGTTTTAACAGGCTCTCTCTGTGATTTTGATGCATGGTCAAGTTTGGGAACCCCTGCTATAAAGGATATAGTGATGAATAAAACATATATACTGGCTTCAAGGAATGCGCATTTCACTTACCGTTGGTTTAATGAATAGAGAAGAGTCATTAACAGCCGAAATATTTATTCTTCCTCTGTGAATGGTTTTATTTGAAGTGATTTTGAATACTTTATTTAATTCAACAAATATTGACATAGCATGATCTGCATTCCAGGAGTTATGCAAAGTGCTAGGCATATAGTCTAACTAGGATACACTCAGCTGCCATCCTCATGAAGCTAGGAGAATAGAAAGATAGTTAAACAAGCAATTAAAAGTAAATTTGGCGAGTGTTACAGCAGGGAAGTACGAAGTGCTGTAGAAGCATACATGAGGATCACCTAAACAACTCTAGGATCAACAGCATAGACTTCTTTGGAGAAATGCCTAACAGAGTGCCTGATACTCAACACTTTAATATGATGATCCTTAATATGGAAGAGTTCTGTACTGGTTGAGGAGAAAAAGGTAATGATAGCCTTGTAGAGTTTCCATTTATCCAATTAAAGGTCACTTCCCTCAGGTCATATATGCTGTGGCCCCCAAAGAAGCAAGGAGAGAGCATAGTACTAATGCCTTCATTTGACAGGTGAGGAAACCAAGTTAGAAAAAGATGACGATGACTTTTCCCAGGTTGCATGAATAGTTTAATGTGGCCAGGATGAGATCTGTTAATTTGCTGCTTACATTAGATTAGTTAATCCATTTTTTAAAATTCAACTTTTTAAAGGATTACAGCTAGTTTTACTTCTCACCTTGTGGTAAATTGGCACCATGAAGTAACTGCCACATTCCACACTTTTCTTATAGTTTGGACTGAGGCATCACAATCTGCAGAAATCTCTGAAGAACCTGCGGAATGGTCAAGCAACTATTTCTACCCTACTTATGATGAAAATGAAGAAGAAAATAGGCCCCTCATGGTTAGTAATAATATAGTAAATTAAAATTATTGAGGCAGTTTTACTGACGAAATATAGGTGGAGCACATAGGGGCAATCTTTTGTCAGCATCCTTGAGGCCATTAGGAGTAAGCCATTGCTAAAATAGTTGAAATAAATCTTATTATGAACATCAGGAAGCACTTCTGTCTTTAAGTAGAACCTGTTTGACCTATACATAGAGCTTCTACTGATGTTGATGAAATAGATAGTCAATCTTTCCAAATCTCTAAAATCCCAGTTTTATCTTTAGTAGAGCTCCACCACTGTGTTTTCCATCCAGGCATGTGAAATAAAATCAGAGAACAAAGGGGCTTCAAATATACTTTAAAAACCAGTTTGGATTCCAGATTAGAAAATAAAGGAAATAAGCATTATACATTAAAAACGATTTAATAACATCTGGGGGATATATTTTAGTGTGTTCTCAAAAATACACTAATGATATAAAATCTCAGCATATTAGAGCAAGGGAACACCCTGTAAAATTAAAGGAGGTTGCTTTAAGGTTAAAGTGTTTATAGAAGGAATAGTTTGCAAGTTGGTAGGATACCAGTGGGCTATTAAAGAGGAGGTAGGACTGTTTGGGAGTAAATCCCTACTTTTCTAAAGTCACCAGCTTGGAAGGTAGGAGTGATGCTTGGAGGTAGAGTGCTCCTTGGTGCCCTTCAGAGGAATCAATTACATTTGGCAGTTCTACTGTTAGTATAAGAGGGTAAACCTCGTCTCTACTAAAAATACAAAATTAGGCGGTTGTGGTGGCGCATGCCTGTAATCCCAGCTATTCAGGAGGCTGAGGCAGGAGAATCGCTTGAACCCAGGAGGCGCAGGTTGCAGTGAGCTGAGATAGTGCCCTTGCACTCCAGCCTGGGCAACAAGAGCGAAACTCTGTCTCAAAAAAAAAAAAAAAAAAGGATAATGGCATGGATAATCACAAAGCTGTACAGCATTGACTCTGAAATGCAGTCTTTAAAAAAGTAGATATTGTTTCTCCTAATACTATGATGACCATAATACATATTTGTGTGATAGTTTACCGTTTCCCAAATGATTTCTCAATTAATATTCACAGTATTAGTATGAAAAAGAGCGGGCTTTATTACCTTCAATTTACAGAGGAGGAAACTGAGACTTAGATCTGGTAAGATATTTGTCCAGAGTTAATTGTCTATACCTGCAGTTCCCAAACTTTTTAATGAAAGAAGCCTTTACATCCTTAAAAATTGAAAACCCCAAAGAACTCTTGTTTATGTAGGTTATATCTTTTAAAAATACTTTCAACTTTTATTTTAGATTCAGGAGGTACATGTGTAAGGTTTTGTTACATGGGAATACTGCGTGACGCTGAGATTTGGAGTATGAATGGTCCTGTCACCCAGGTAGTGAGCATAGTACCCAAAATGTAGTTTTTTAGCCCTTCTGCCAACCGTCTTTCCTCCCTCTAGTAGTCCCCAGTGTTCATTGTGCCCATCTTTGTGTCCACGTGTACCCAATGCTTAGCTCCCACTTATAAGTGAGAACACGTGGTATTTGGTTTTCTGTTCCTGCGTTAATTTGCTTAGGATAACGGTTTCCAGCTGCATCCACCTTGCTGCAAAGGACATGATTGCATTTCTTTTTATGGCTGCAGAGTATTCCATGGTATATAGGTTACATCTATTGATATTTACCATGTGATAAAACTAAGAAATACAAAATTTTGAATGTAATAATTGTTTAAAAATATTAATAAACCCATTGTAAGTTTATATAAATAAGATTTTTCTTTAAAAAGTTACATTTTTCAAAATAAAAATCAGTGAGAAGACTGATTTAAATACTTAAATACTTACAAAAGAAATACTTTTGTAAATCACTTTAACTTCTGGCTCAGTAAAAGGTGAATTCTCATATCCGCTTTTGCATTCAATTTGTTGTGCTACCATACACCTAGTATCCTCTAGAAAACTCCACCGTGTACTTGTGAGAGGATGAGAGTGAAAAAGGCAAATAGTGTCTTAATGTAGGTTGACCTTGCAGACCCCTTGAAAGGGTCTCAGGAACCCACAACAGTCTGTCTCCCACACTTTGGGAATCTCAGGCTTAGACTAATAATAAAAAGAAGTTTAATGTCTTTAATTAATGTTAGCTGGGGATGGAATGGATAGTAGTAGTTGTTAAATGCGAGCAAAAAGTCAGAGGAAGCCAGTTTGTGTTTAACCGTTTGCTGTAGATGATCTATGAAGGCATTGTAAAGAACTCAGTTTTAAGTAGGCATTTTTTTTTCTAGCTATGGTATCAGAAGATAAAGTAAATATGCAAAATTGAAGAATGCTTTAATCACAGAGGATGGAAATATAGAAAAACCTATTAGTTTCTCTCTCTTTGTCCAATAATTCTCTGAGATGTGCTACTAAGGAAAACATATAAAAGAGCAACACAATGTATTCCATACACCTTTCTTCCCTGCCCAAACAAGAAGCTGGAATGACCTGCTCTTTTGGCTTCACTTGGTCAAGTTGTAAACTGAGCAATAATGGGTGCTGCTTCCCTTGTAGAGACCTGTGTCGGAGATGGCTCTCCTATATTGATGAAGCTACTATGTCAAATGGCAAGTAGCTCTTTCCTGCCAGCTTCTCAGCTCATTTGGAAAAATACTGCGCAAAAGACATTGAGCTCAAATGATGCAGATGTTGTTTTCAGGTTAATGGACACGCAAAGAAACCACAGCACATACTTCTTTTCTTTCATTTAATAAAGCTTTTAATGATGGTACGCTATCTTTTTAAAATCATGTATTTAATGTGTCAGATATTGTGCTTGAAAGATTCTCATCTCAGAATACTTTTGGACTTGAAAATTATTTCTTCTCTACTTTGTAACCAAATGCAATCGGTGTGCCTTGGATTATTTAGTTTATTAATGAATTAAGTCAAAATTACGGCTGCAAAATTGCTAAGGTCAAGTAAAGCACAACATTATGATTTAATATGCTTTTATTGAAACCACAGCTTTTGTGCCCATCATTTTAACCTGTGTGAAACAATACAAAGCCCAGAAATTCTTTTCGGGGCATGAGTAAATTTTGTTCAGGGCTACTGTCTGTGTGTGCCCAGATAAAATTTTCATGAGAGTAGTTTACAAAAGCCGTATTTAAAAGTTAATATTTTCACACATTTTTTTCTGGATTTCTGCTTATAATTAATGTAACTTAAATTAGTTGTGCTCTGCTATTTTCTGTATATTTCATGTTGTAATTCTTTTTTTCAAATAAAAATTAATTCTTCAGGTTAAATAAACTCGTTCTGCCTTTTTCGTTCCCCATCACATACTGCTTCATGTCTGTCTGTTCCTGCAAAGCTGCTGCAGCTGCCACATTTACCAGTGAAGAAAAGAGTTCATTCTTCATGTTGCAGAGCAGGCAGTTATGCAAGTGGTTTTGCAATCAAGTTTGTAATATAATTTTTTAAAACAACTTTACAGTCTCCAGGCAAATATAGATCCCTAGCAGACTGCAGGAAGAGAGGCTCAGAAGACCTCCTGATTAGAAATGGAGATGTCATTCAGCTTCTCCATGGGAATGCTGAGGGTCAATGGTAGGTGTGTTTGCAAAGCCTGTGATGATCTCCAGCTGGGGCACATAGATAGCTAATCAAATGTTCTGCTTTATCTGTATCTTTGTTATACAGTCTCCAAAAGCAGAAATGTCACAGCAATGGCTTTCATTTTCATTGCTTCAGCACTGCCTATAAAGCTCACTGAAAGGAACATTAACCTTTGGTGAGTGAAAAATGCTTTGAAAGAATGACATGCTATGAGTCTGCATGTTCTTTTGTAGTTTACCTTTGGCTCAAATGTTTTAGCTGATATGTCTGGGCTTTGTAATGGCTACAGATCACATTCCATCTGGTCATTTAAATCATTCATTAGCCACATATTGAATGAACGCCTACTGTGTGCCAGAGACCACACTTTACTACTTTACAACATAGCTACACTTCTGTTTATCAGGTCAAATATTGACTTTCTCATTCTACCCTTAAGCCTTTGACTTTATATAGTACTGATTGTAAAGACGGTTCTGCCAAATATACTGTTTAGGTAGGAGAGAATCCAAAGCAGGAAGAAAATATTGTTTGGATTGAATGAAACTTCCATAATTCTTTTGGAAATTCTACATGTAAGATTTCTGTCTTCATTGGGTCAATAACTTGAACTGAAATGCTACATTGACTGTGTACTCTAACCCTTTAGGTGGAAGAGTGTACACAGAGAGTTAAAAGTTAATGATGGATCATTAAAGTAATAATTTTTTCTAATAACCAAAGTCCTTTGTAGATTACTTAAAGGACTCATGCACAGTGTCATGAAGGTCTTTGAACACATGCAATAGCCTTGTGAAAGTTTGAGCTGCAACGTAATGTATTTGTTTTAATTCACTTAGTATTACCATTGTTGGCTACTAATTCATTTATTATTTAGGTTGGTGAAAAATCTAAACAGAAGAAAAGAAGGCCTGATTCTAGGAAACAGTTTACATATTTTAATTGGTGACCATAGGTTTCGGAATGCCAAAGTTACAGGTACAATATGAATAAACTGTACACAATTTGAAGACTAAAAATGTTAAAGCTTCACCAAAGAGGACATTGGCATAGAGTAATGACCTCTCTGCAGTTAGAAATAAAGCAGCAAACACATTATGTTAGCTAGGATTTATTTTTTTTCTTTAATAGTTTTAAATTTATGAATGAAAATTTTAAAGGCACATTAGACTTTTCCCTATAAAGTTGATAGTCTTGAAAGAGATTGAAGATACTATGGTGTTTTGGAAGATACCCTTCAGAATTAAATACTGAGGATACGCTTTTAAGGTACCTGCCTTACTGCCCAAGAATACTTTACTAGTATGTAGTTCTACACTGTCCTAGGAGCATGTTATTTCTTTATGGTAGGTCTCTGCTACACACACACAGACACACATGCACAAACACACTTGTGTCTATACCCAAGATTTATGTGTGAAGGTAGTATGAAGCATTGGGAGCTAATCTGATGTTCATTTCTATTAACTTAACCCATAGTATGTAACATTTCTGTATATAAACCCGTTTTCTTGTAGTTTTTTCCTTAGTTGTCTGTTAAAAGGTAGCACAGAAAAGGAAAATCAATGAATTGTTAAATAAGATGATTCTTGCATGCACACACTTCCTCTGAAATCCTAGTTTTGGTCTTTTGTTTGTTTGAATTCCAGGTAATGGTAGACTGTTTAAACACACCAGGTGTAACTTATTTGGTTCCAAATTTTATTTATAACATAAAATGAATTCTAGGGATAATGAGGCTTAATAGAAATGCTGGGTCACATGGGAACTGCTCAAATGGAGTCACTTCTCATTTGTTTGTTTGATAACTCTAATATGGGTCATCTTTCAAAGGCTTTTTGCACTAATTGTTAAATTATTTAGATAATTATTGAATTACTTAATTAGTAATCTGAAATCTAGTATACTGACAACCTGAACCATTTGACATTTATTAAAAATCTACACCCAACAACTGCAGAATGCATCATTATTTTCAAGTATACATGGAACATTCACCAAGATAGGCTACCTTCTGTGTCATAAAACAAGTCTTCATAAATTTCAAAAGATTGGAATCATATAGTCTCAGGATGTAATCTTAGAAATCAGTAAATCCAAAGTATTTTGATATTAAAGAATACACATCTATACAATACATGAGACAAATAAAGTACAAGGGAAATTAGAACTATTTCAAATTGGATGAAAATGAAAACTCAAAATATCAAAAAATTTGTGGATGCAGCTAAAGAGGGAGGCAAATGTATGGCTTTAAATACCTGTATTAGACACTTGAAAATCAATGTAATTCATCATATTAACATAATGAGGAAGAAAATTATATAATCATTTCAATAGATACAAGAAAGCCATCGATAGAACTTCATACTCATTTATGACAAAAACTATCAGCAAACAAGGAATAAAGGGAGTTTCTTCAATATGATAAAGCACATTATGAAAACCCACAGTTAGCATCATACTTAATGGTGAAATATTGGAAGTTTTCTCCCTAAGATTGGAAACAAGCCAAGGATAGTCACTGACCATTTTTATTTAACATTATACTGGAAGTCCTAGTCAGTTCCATAACACAAGGAAAACATTAAAGAACTAAAAGATTAAAAAAGAAGATGCACCGTCATGATTAGCAGATCATGTATATGTACAAAACCATAAGGAATTTACATACAAGTCCCTACTAGAACTAATAAGTGAATTTTACAAGGCCACAATGTGCAGTCTTTACAAAAATAAATTATAATTCTATATCCTAGCAACAAAGAATTTAAAAATAAAATTTCAAAAGAACATTTATATTAGCAACATAAGATATAGAATAAATAGAAATATATCTAATAACAGATCACAAGGCTTCCATACTGAAAACTACAGATCATTGCTGAGATATATTTAAGATGACCTAATAAATGGAGAGCTATACCATGTGCATGATTTGGGAATCTCAATTTTGTTAAGAAACCCATTATCCCCAAATTGTCCTATAGATTCAATGAAATCAAAATCAAAATCCCAGCAACTCCTTTTGAAAATTTATAAGACAAATTTATTCTGAAAAATATGTAAAAAGGCAAAGGATCTAGTACAGAAGAATCGTAAAAATTGGGAGGACTTAAGCACCTGATTTCAATACCCCTTATAAACTACAGTAATCAATACAATACGGCATTAGTGTAAGTATAGAAAAATAATGATTTCATAAATAGTCCCACATATACATAATCATTTTTAATCAAGGGGTCAAGTCATTTGAATGGGGAAAGGAAGGTTGTTTTAACAAATGATGCTTGGCAACTGGGTATCCATATGGAAAAAGAAGTGAACCTCCATCTCTATATCTTACTTCATACACAAAAATTATTTTGAGTTGGATCACAGATCTAAACCTAAAAGCTAAAATAATAAATCTCCTAAAACTGAACAGGACGATGTTGTCATGACTTTGAATAGTTAACAATTTCTTATACAAGACAAAAAGCTATGAGGACGCAAAGGCATAAGAATGATACAATGGACTTTGGGGACTTGGGGGGAAGTGTGGGAGGGGGGCAAGGGATAAAATACTACAAATAGGGTGCAGTGTATACTGCTCGGGTGATAGATGCACCAAAATCTCACAAATCACCACTAAAGGATTTACTCACGTAACCAAATACCACCTGTACCCCAATAACCTATGAAAAAAAGACAAAAAGCGGTAGCCATAAGAGTATCAGATAAATACAGAGAAACATTACACATGCTGAATTGAGCAGTTTACAACTTAAAAAAATATATACATGTTAGAAAAGGATAAAATCTAAGTAACATTTTGAACACTTTCAAAAGCCAAATAGTTCTAATTAATCAAAATTAACTGATCGCATCAAAGAGTTGTTAAGTTTGAAAATAAATATAGCCAGCTTTCTGCCAACTATTTCATGCTTATTTAAATGGTCAATGAAGAGAGAGAGAGAGGCAGAGACACAGAAAGAGAACAGAAATAAGAAACATGGGTCACTTAAAATATGTGCTCAAAGAACTGTTTGAATCAAGACATATAAATCAGTGTTTTAAATAAATTGTTTTTTATGAAGCAATTTAAAAAACCCAATAAAGCCACAAAATAATACTGTAATGTATATACTAGAAAAAAAGTTCCTTCTTGTGCTCAGATCTCCAAGATTCAAAAGTGAAAACACAAAGTGTACTCATCTAACTTCCATATAAACATTTGTACTCAACATTAAGAAGACCCAGAGTATATTTTCCATCACTTATCATCATCATTTTAAGTAGAGCCAGATCTCCTCACATTTAATTCAGGACAAAGTTAATTACATTAATTTTTAGCTAATTGTAATGCAGGACATATAAAATTATATATTTGATTAGTTTCAATTTGAAATTATTCTATTACTGTTAACTAATCCCAGTAGATTTATGGCTTATTAGCACCCTTTGAAAAGTGTATGGAAAAACAACAATTTCAGTCTACTTTGGGTCTGTGCTTATTTTTCAGGCAGTGAAGGGCTTACCTATACATTTATCAATGTAATACATTTTATTTGGGGGGAAACTCACATTATTCCTTTCTAGCCACTTTATTTCTACTGTGAGTGCACTTTTTCAATATTCTTCTTTTTTTGCAGTGCTGTTGGGAGAGTTGAAATGTAATGTATTGCTATATCATCAGCATTTTAAGCATTTATTATTGTGTGGCATGATACTAGATAAGAGGACAAGGTCCCATTGATCTGTGTTCTCTAGAAGCCCCTGACTTAAGATTATTATTAAAATATATTACTTTCAAATGACATGCATTTTTGACTTAGGTTGAAATGCCAAATTAATACTTCACGGTAGATTTTGGTTGAATGCTACAATATCAAGTGAGTCTTGATTGAGATCTATCCTCTCATTACATTGCACAGAGCGAAATAGTATATTGTGGCTTATAAAAATACATTGTGATGTGTGTCTATCAGTGGATTAGGACATTATAACTGACTATGCAACTGTCAACAGCATTAGGTTTAAAAAATAAGTTAGAGAGTTTCATTTACAATCTGGCAAATAGAATGTAAAGATCTGTCTGATATTATGCATTTAACATGTTTCCTATTATCTTCATGCATATGGCATAATTAGTACAATATTTATAAAAATTGATTGTAGAAGAAGAGAATCTTATTTATTTTGTTTTGCTTTCAGTGAAGCTATCTCTTTTATAGAATAAATTCCTTTAATAATTATGAAACTGAAGACCTTTCATATTAAAATTAGTAACCAGAAGACATCACCTTGAGTTTATGATGGACCTTTTGAATCCTCACACTAAGCCTTAGAAGTTATAGCACAGATAACATTTTGGCTTTAAATGTCATTTGAGTGTTAACATCATTCGTAATTATTTTGGAGATGCAGTTCTGAGTAACACAAGGAAACCGAGTTCCCCTTGAATTCAAGGAGATTGAATAGACTTTCTAAAAATAATATTTTCTTTGAGGGTGCGAACTATATTATATTTCCTAAAAGTGTTACAGATAAACAACACCACAGTCAGGTTATCCTACACTGCCCATGACATCTACAGAAATTTCCTCAGCATGGAGTTGAACTTCGTCATTCGCAGCTTCTCAGTCTTGCAAGAAGCATCTTTGCATCTTCCATTACCCCAACACAAAAGTGCGGTGCTATTTTGTTGCCAATTAAAGTTTTTTACAGCCTTTGTTTAGATTTCACTGGAAAATCTGAAATCAATTCTTTTGAACTTTTACAGATAAAAAATTTTACTTGTATTTTTTGGGTAACTTTTCAGTAACAAAACTTCAAAGAGGGAAGAGAGAGAATCAGAGATTTTAAACTCCTGTGTTAATTGATAGTCTATTATTTAATTATGTGCTATCTATGTGATTATAATGCCCCAAAGAGATATGTTCTGAAGGATCTCTTTTGCATGCTGACTGACCTTTAGGGTTGTCAGAGCCATCTTATAGTTTTAAGATGATCCAAAGCTAAAAATCCTGTCGTTTTGATATGTTTTTAAATTTTATGCATTGAAGTTTAGGTACACATCACAGCTTTAAGTTAAATATTCATATCGGCACCACAGATGTTTCTTAATAAAGCTCTGCTTTTCAATGTCTTTACTTTTCAATTTTCTAGAAAAATTTATTCTAGAAAAGATTTTCTGAAGTTGTATTTCTTCTTAGTTTTTAAAAAATAATACATATATAGATTTCTCTTTTTTAAATATATAAACACTGCGATCACTTCTTTTGAAGCAAATGGCCAGTTGTTGCATGCAATGTTGAATTTATGTTTGGAGTATTTTATATTATGGACTTCTGAAAACAATGGTTTGAAACTTCTGCTTTTTGAATCATGAATTGTGAGTTGGACTTTCAAGTTGCATATTAGGTGCATGTTTTTCTGTGATTGGTTAATACAAAACAATAAACACCATAGCTATATAACATGTAATTTGTCTTTCAATTAGGTTTATGTATTGTATCAAGATCACAGATTATGCCAGTGGTATCGTCTGATGGAACAATCTGTATGGCAAACCAATTGTATTTTATCTAAAGGTACTTGCAAATTATAAATCTTCTAATGTCCAGTTGCTGGAATTCCTGATGGTAGATTTATAAGTTACTCATTAAAGTGTCCATATGCTTGATATTTCACTTAATTCTTCTGCAACAACAACAGAATGAAATCAAAATACATTTATTTTGTGTGCTAATACTGTGATTTAGAAGACAGAATTAGGGAAATGAAATTCTTGAATAATGATGTCACTCTGCACAAAGTGTTTTAATTTCATGGTAGTAAACTAGAGATTTTAATCATTTAAAACAATGCTGAGTTCTGTTATAGTCATTTAATATTTTAATAACTGTACATGAATGCTATATTTGTATATGTTTACAAATGTAACTGTACTGTCTTAATTTTATTAGACTATAAATGTGTATTACTCTAAAATATAGCAGCAATTTCACTTTAAGGTCTTCAAAAATTTAATTACATTGTAAATGTACTTACAATGTAAATGCACTTGTGTATATTCCACATTAAAAATATTCAACCTTAAATTCATTCATATACTTTCTTCAGTTTGGTATAACATCAATTATACATTGAAAATAACTTTCCTCTCATTTATCAGTGATACTCTCCTAAAGGCACCATAAGTATTTTTAGATTAATGTTTACCTTCAGCCTTACTTCATGATTCTCTCTTTGAGAGAGAGAAGAGAGAAAGAGGGAGATCTGACCAGAGCCAGAATACAATGTTTTGCTCAAAAAGTTGCTTTACTCAAATCTGTAAGATAGCAATGAAAGCAGTTTCAAAGGTTAGATAGCCATGTTTATGAGTGCATGCTTCCATACCCTAAAAAAGTCTGCTTCCATATACTGAAGCTCAAGGAATCCTGGAAAGCACCTAGATACCTGCAGTTGTTTTCTGATCTATAACTTGCTTCTGCAAAGGACTCTTTAGTTGGAATTGCCAGACCTAATGATCTCTTTCACAGCCCATTTGGGAGCTAGTACATGTGCCTTAATATAGAGTGAGGAGAGAAGCCTATAACCTTGGTTTGACTGAATCTTTCATTAAAAGAAAACAACACTGAGGTTGTTTTAGATGTCTTAATAAGCATCCCATCACAGGATAACTACCTCTTTTACCTTTAAATTTGTTTTGAGGTCTTTTGAGAAAACACT
Source organism: Pan paniscus (assembly GCF_029289425.2). NCBI lineage: Eukaryota > Metazoa > Chordata > Mammalia > Primates > Hominidae > Pan > Pan paniscus. The sequence goes on along the minus strand of NC_073272.2, from coordinate 139,023,238 downwards.
TGTATTAGGCCGTTCTTGCATTGCTATAAAGAAATACGCGAGACTGGGTAATTTATAAGAAATGAGGTTTAGTTGGCTCACGGTTCTGCAGGCTGTAGAGGAAGCATAGTGGCATATGCTTCTGCAGAGGTCTCTGGAAGCTTGCAATCATGGCAGAGGGCCAAGTGGGAGCTTGCACATCACACAGCAAAAGCAGGAGCAGGAGAGCGATGGGGGATGGGCCTCACACTTTTAAATGACCAGATCTTGTGAGAACTCACCCACTATCATGAGGACACTACCAAAAGGATGGTGCTGAAGCATTCACAAGAAATTCGTCCCAATGATCCAATCACCTCCCACCAGGCCCCACCTCCAACATTGGGAATTACATTTCAACATGAGATTTGGGCAGGAACAACATCCAAATTATATCAGCACCATCAGTGAATTAGTTAAGCAAATTAAATTCGTCTCCAAAGAACTCCCTGAAAAATAAAATGTGCATTCAAGGTTTATTCCTGTGTTGTTTGAGGGGTAAAATGCTATTGGTGATATTTCCAAAATTACACATGAGTCTCACAATATAAAATACATGGTTGTTCCATTGTGGAAGACAGTGTGGTGATTCCTCAAGGATCTAGAATCAGAAATACATTTGACCCAGCAATCCCATTACTGGGTATATACCTAAAGGAATTTAATCATTCTACCATAAAGACACATGCACACATATGTTTATTGCAGCACTATTCACAATAGCAAAGACTTGGAACCAACCCAAATGCCCATCAATGATAGACTGGATAAAGAAAATGTGGCACATATACACCATGTATTACTATGCAGCCATAAAAAAGGATAAGTTTATGTCCTTTGCAGGTACATGAATGAAGCTGGAAACCATCATTCTCATGAAACTAACACAGGAACAGAAAACCAAACACCACATGTTCTCACTCATAAGTGGGAGTTGAACAATGAGAACACATGAACACAAGGAGGGGAACATCACACACCAGGGCCTGTTGGGGGGTGGGGGGATAGGGGAGGGATAGCATTAGGAGAAATACCTAATGTAGGTGACGGGTTGATGGGTGCAGCAAACCACCATGGCACGTGTATACCTATGTAACAAACCTGCAAGTTCTGCCCATGTATCCCAGAACTTAAAGTATAATAATAAAAAAAATCTAAAAAAATACGTGGTTGTTATAAAAGCCACCCTGACATCTAAGCGATTACATTCTCTTAAGAGAAAAATTTCATAATACATTGTGGAAAGTGTAGGAGAGCAGAAGAAATACTTGACTTGAAGAGAAATTAGGTCAGTGATTTTGTTTTGGGTCTAGTCAGAAATCAACCTGGTTTCACTCAACAGACTTTCACTGAGGAAAATGCTTATTATTTAGTAAGTATTAGAACACAGGAGCCTTCTTCCTGCAGGGCAGCAGACTCTACGGTGTTTAATGAGTCAAGTCTCAGGCAATAAAATATCAAAACAAGTCATTTTTATTACATTTCAGTACACTTCCTCACACTGATTTCGACTGGTCAGTTTGCAAGGGGTTTTATGGGAAAACATGGGAAGAAACCAGTGTTATGGACAAAAACTAAACTCTTTATACTGTTCAAAAGGCAGTTAGTAAAAGTGACAACCAGATTTTTAAAAAATTGCTTTTTACTTCAAAATGCATTTTTAAAAATTTCATGACGTAGTTAAGTATTAAATTGTCCTTTGCATTTGGTGAGGGCTTAGTTGCCACTATATACTGATCACCTCATTTTTTTGCGTGTATGAATAAGCACATTAAATTCTGAGGAGGTGTTTTAAGCATGTGTCCATCAAATAGGACTCATAATGTGTACTGAGAACAGCCAATGAAGTTGAACTTTGTGAAGATTAAGTTCCTTAAGCTAAATGAAACTTTCCTTAAACTCACCCAAAACAAAATGTAAACCATTTCAAAGATAAATTTCATCTAAAAAGTTGTCAGACTCACTAACTGATTATTTCCAAAATAAGCGACAAACACAACCTTTCTGGAGAACAAATGAAAAATTATGGCCGGGTTTGGTGGCTTACACCTGTAATCCCAGCACTTTGAGAGGTCAAGGCAGGAGGATTGCTTAAGCTCGGGAGTTTAAGACTAGCTCTGGCAACATAGTGAGACCCCAGCTCTTCAAAAAAAAAAAAAAATTAGCCGGGCATGGTAGCACATGCCTGTAGTCTCAGCTACTCGGGAGGCTGAAGCAGAGGATTGCTTGAACCCAGGAGATTGAGGCTGCTGTGAACTATGATCATGCCACTGCACTCCAGCCTGGGTGACAGAGTGAGACACTATCTCAAAAAAAAAGTAAATTTAAAAAATTATAATGAAGCAGAAGTGGAGAAGAGAAAGTCAGAAAAATTTAAAGCATGAGAAGGACTTGGGCTGAGTTGTCTTAGTTGATAGGTTATAGCACAGTTTGATAGTGAATGCACTCTTTTACATGGGAAGTTATAAGAAACCAAATGATAACATGTTAAGTAATTAAGTGAGCCATAACTTTACAACCATAATAAAAATGACTTAAAAGAGAAATATCATAATGGACATTTTGTAATCTCATATTAGAGGCTAAAATAATTTCTTTACTGACCCCAAGAAGCACTTAGGGCTGTAGTCATACATTTACAAATAGTTTCAAATTACCTGGATTCAATGCAAAAGTAGGCATTCTATGTATGAATATTATTAGCTCAAAAATCTGCCCATATTTCTAAAAATACCAACCGTTGGGAAGGACATGAAGCAAGAACTTGTACATGCTACTACTGGGAGCATACATTGATAACACTTTGGTGAGCTATCTGCTAATACCAAGTACAGTTGAAGTGAATGCTCTATGCCTTAGCATTTTTACTCCTAAGGATGTACCCCACACGAAGGCTCACACATGTGCCAGAATGTTTATAGCAGCAATGTTTAGAAGAGTAAAAAATTTAGAGACAACATGAATTACCATGAACAGAAGGTTACATAACTAGTTTATTGAATATCATGCCATAAAATTGATATAGAAACTAAAAGAAATGACCTAGAGCTACCCATATCATCATAAATGAATCCCACAGGAAAAAAAAATGCAGGATAGAAACAATATGATAGCATTTGTATAACGTTTTAAAATATGTAAAACAAAATATATATTTTAATGGATAGTTTAGGTTTAAAGTATATGAACATGCTGGATAATGATGAACACCAAACTAAGAAAGATAGCTACCTCTGAAGAGAGAGAGAGAGAGAAATAAAAGATGAGAAATGGATGGATGTTGGTACTTGGGAGTTCAAGATATTATTCTGAATACATTTTTAAATGTCAAAATCATTTTACACTGTATAACATTCTGCTCACTTTAGTTCAGTACTAGAAAAGTGGAATAAAATGTCGTGCCCCCTGATTGAAATGTAGTGAAACTGCATCACACTTACCTTCCATACATCCCTGTGGAATTTTTTTTTTTTTTTTTTTAGTTTTAGTGTTCTTACATGCTTACCAAAAATAGCAGTCAAGAACTCTTTTCCACAGTTTTTATAAGCATATTACAAATTACTATGAACTGACATACTGGCACAGCAGAAAAATACCATAAAATAAACCTTGGTGGATTACAATGTGTGAATGTGTTGTAGGAGAAATATTTGCGCTTAAGAAATGTTACATTTTATTTTACAACACAAAGTATCTGTTACCATCTGTGAACATCTTTAAAGGCCTGGTTTTCTCAATATTTCTACTTCATGAACATTTTGCTTCCTTAAACAACCTTTATATTTTAATTTACAATGTGAATTTAGTGCTCAGTCATAGCAATAATTGAGTAGCTGTACTGCAAAAATGACGAGTTGTTAGTCAAACAATTATATTGTGTCCAGTTGTATGTTGGCAAATGGTAAGCAACTGATTCTCTTTAAAAGACACACCAAAACCCTATTTGTACCATTTGTTGATTTCTATGGTGTAAAGATTCCTACCATGGCAGATTTCAAGCTACCAACTTGAGGACACAGAACTGGAAGTTAGGAAGTGATGTGCAAAATTGGCGTTAAAAAAATGGCTGGCGCAGTGGCTCATACCTGTAATCCCAGCATTTTGGGAGGCCGAGGCAGGCAGATCACCTGAGGTCAGGAGTTTGAGACCAGCCTGGCCAACATGGTAAAACCCTGTGTCTACTAAAAATACAAAAATTAGCTGGATGTGGTGGCAGGTGCCTGTAATACCAGCTACTCAGGAGGCTGAGGCAGGAGAATCGCTTGAACCTGGGCGGTGGAGGTTGCAGTGAGCCGAGATCGGGCCACTGGACTCAAGCCCGGGCAACAGAGTGAGACTCCATTTCAAAAAAAAAAAAAAAGGATAGGGGAAGCCACTGGACACCCGACTTGGACCGCTCAAGCCCTTTAAGTTCCTACATAAGCAAACTGAAGCCCAATGTAAACAGTAAAAGGAGACTAGAGACTTTATCAATCAGAAATCAGCAACTCACCTCTAACTAGGGTATTTCCACTCTGACCAATCAAATATATTTTGTCTTCCTTCTCTGCCAGCCCATAAAAACTCACTGCTCAGGCTGCTGCAGCAGAGCTCTCTGAATCTCCCCTGATTCTGACTGCTACACCATTCATGAATCGTTCTTTGCTCAGATAAACTCTGTTGAATCTTTTTCTTTGTTTTCCTTTTTTATTTTTAATTTTTGTGGGTAAATAGTAGGTGTATATATTTATGGAATATATGAGATATTGTGGTACAAGCATGCAATGTGTCATAATCACATCATGGAAGATGGGGTCTCCATCACCTTAAGCATTTATGCTTTGCATTACAAACAATCCAATGATACTCTTTTAGTTATTACAAATGTACAATTAAATTATTATTGACTATAGTCACCCTGTTGTGCTATCAAACACTAGGTCTTATTCTTTCTATTTTTTTGTATTCATTAGCCATCCTCACTTACCCTCCAACCCCCCACTACGCTTTCCAGCCTCTGGTAACTATCCTTCTAGGCTCTATGTCCATGAGTTCAGTTATTTTGATCTTTAGATCTCACACATAAGTTAGAACATGTGATGTTTATCTTTCTGTGCCTCATTTATTTCACTTAATATAATGACCTCCAGTTGAATTTATTTTGTCTAAAGTTTTTCTTTTAACATTGGTTTTTGAGAGTTAGTTTGTATATGCCAGTTCCAGCATACCATTCATTGCACCTTAGGAAATAGATACAACGCTAGGTACATAGAAAGTGTACAGTAAAATTCTTTATTAGAGTGTACTAAGACTTCTGAATTATAACAATCCCACTATTAGGTAACATGCACCTGTCCTTTTAGCATATCTGTTACTTAAATCTAGATTTTCTAAACTAAAGAAGTGGAGATTCTAATCTTAAGCATGTTCATCTAGGACTAGAAACAGAGTGTATGGAAGAGAACATAGACAACTAAAATATGGGAGGCATATTGAGAGAAACGAAATCCCTGTGGCCAAGAACAACAGTTTTGTTCAGATATTAAACTTTATCACAAGGTTATTTGATTGGGTAATAGCTATAGGGAGAAAGAGATTGAAATGAAAGCTAAGAGCTGAATCTATAAAAATAAGGTACAAAAACAAAATAGCTACCTAAATGAGGACAGAAAGCACAGACAAGAGGGGTAGATACAGCTTATGGAGAAGACAAACACAAAACAGGAGATAAAAAGGCCAGGGTTATAACCATAGTTTCCTAGGCTAATCTTTTTTACATTTCCTAGAAATTAATGAAAACACCTCCTTATAGCCTAGGAAGAAAGTGAATGCAGGAGGCCTTTTCTTTTTTTTTTTTTTTGTATTTTTGTCTCCCTTCCTTTCCCTTCCTCCCTTCCTCCCTCCCTTACCTCCCTCCCTCCCTTCCTCTTTTTCTTTTTCTGAGACAAGGTCTCACTTTGCCACCCAGGCTAGAGTGCAGTGGTGCAACCATGGCTCTCTGCTGCCTCAACCTCCCAGATTCAAGCGATCCTCCCACCTCAGCCTCCTGAGTAGCTGGGACTACAGGCATGAGCCACCATGCCTGGCTAATTTTTGTATTTTTTGTAGAGACAGGGTTTTGCCACGTTGCCCAGGCTGCTCTTGAACTTCTGAGCTCAAGCAAGTCACCTGCCTCAACCTCCCTGTCTCCCTTTCTATGACATATTCCCTTATGTGTTCAAGATAAATATCTTATTCCTACCTTAGATGACAGGGAGTTTTGCACAGAGTTGTGGTTAGTAATGGCTTTTTTCCTTCCTTTTCATTCATACATCGCTACATTCTTAATTTGGCTTCTTACATTTAGAGCTGGGTTTGAATCTTATGAAAATGCATACTTATTTTTGTAATATAGTCCAAGAGGAAAATAGGCTTTTATATATAGATATTTATGAAAGCACGTAATGTGTAAATCATGGGAACTCTTTATGAGGTCAGCACTTAAGCCTCTTTGTGATTATTGATCTAGAGAAGCTAGATACTGTAGCATTTCTAAAGGTTTAAGAGTGATGGTATCAGGGAGATTTACTATGGTGGTAAATTTTTATGAATTAGTATCTCATACTTAACATTACAATGCAGCAATTGTTTGAATGAAAGCCTTTGGAATCATTAGTATCTTTCCTTCCTTCCTTCCTTCCTTCCTTCCTTCCTTCCTTCCTCCCTTCCTTCCTTCCTTCCTCCCTCCTCTCTCTCTCTCTCTCTTCCTTTCTTTCTTCCTTTCTTGCTCTGTCACCCAGATGTTAGTGCAATGGCACGATCTTGGCTCACTGCAACCTCTGCCTCCTGGGTTCAAGCGATTCTCGTGCCTCAGCCTCCCGAGTAGCTGGGATTATAAGCATGCGCCACCACACCCAGCTAATTTTTGTATTTTTAGTAAAGATGGGGTTCACCATGTTGGCCAGACTAATCTTGAACTCCTGACCTCAAGTGATCTGCCCGCCTCGGCCTCCCAAAGTGTTGGGATTACAGGCGTGAGCCATCGTGTCTGGCCTGGAATATCCCTGTTTCTATTTCCAGCTTTCTCTTAACCAAGAGAATAGAAGGATAGCTCTCCTATTAGAGTGGAATGACCTGGCCAGGAGTTTGAAATAGTTCTGTGAAGGCATGGAGAAAATGTCTCTGCCTTCTTCCAGACAGAAGTCTTTGCCTCTTTGTCTACATATGCAAGAAAAGATCAGCCTGCTCTTCTTCCCTTTTGATACCTATATTAGAAGTTGAGATTGACTCAGAAATCTCAAGGCAGTCCGTAGCCCCAAAGACAGGATGAAAAAGATTTGCCTCGAAACTACCGTAGGAAAACATGAGTAGAGTGATTTGTGGGCCTGGATTGATTGAAAAGAGCAGGGGTCCCACAGTCCTTTGCCTGCTGTGATTCTTTCAATAGTTTCCACAGTTTACAGAACATGCTGATTTTTATGGCTTTAACCCTGAGATTTTTTAGATGGCATAAGCCTCAGATTCAAAAAGAGCTCTGATTCCTGATTGCTTTACTCAGACAGGCCTTTCAGCATCTGTAGTCTGTTTCCCAATCATCCGCAGGTGCAATGCATTGTTAGAATCTCAGCTTCGGTGGGCCTTTGAAGCCTGCCTTCAACCCTCAAACAGCTTCTGGAGTAACCTGCTGTCTCCGTGTGCCGCACGTCTTCCCCGGCACAGTTGCAGTGAATAAAGTTGAATTGTTGCTGGAATGACTGTGTGCCAGATGACACTGTTGAATGTGCTATAGTAGTCAAATGTCACATCTGGAAGGCCCAGTGCCCACAGCTGGGCTAAACGCCAGACACCAGCACCACATGTTTATCCTACATGTATTTACTGAGAACCTGCTATGAGCCAGGGGTTGAAGCTCCAGTTTGTTATCTGACTGCCACTCTGCTTTCCAAGCTACCTTATTGGTCTCCTTGATTTTGTCACCTTTTGGTCAATTAGAGAATTGTTAGTAAGAATTGCAGGCAGTTTTCAGTCCCAGGGTTGTTGAGAGGATTGCCACCAATGCAGAATGCCCCAGCTGCCCTAAAAATATAGACAGTAGAGTTAATGTACTCCAGTTGAAAGCATTATTCTTTCAAAGTGCAGGGTGGGAGACTTGAGCTCTAGTCCTGGCTGTCATTGTGTTATCTTGGGCCTGGCCTTATGTTGCCCTCAATCTCTTCATCTGCTAAATGAGTGGAGTGGATTGGATGGTATTTAAGGGCCCTTGCAGCTCTGACATTCTTGGATTAGACTGTAAGCATTCGGAACTTGTTTAGCAATTATAATTAGGCAATTTTGTAAACTGGTCTGTTTTGGTTCAGGTAAGTAAGGAAGAACACCTTTTCTTTTTTCCTTGGCAGAGAAAATTGGACAGTACTTCGTTCCTGTCAGTATAAAACAAATAATATTCAAAAGAACTAAAAACAATCACACTTAAACAGCAAGTTAAAATGACTGCATTATATTAGCACACTTTCCTTCACTTGGCAAGAGTTCTATTTTAATCTGTCACTTCCAATATGACGGCAGCATGTTTTAGTCTATTTAGGCAAAGTAGCTACAGTAATTTTGAAAGCACTAATGATTCTTATATGGCAACTGCAAATGCCCTAGGTAGAATCCAGCCAGGGCTGGCTCTGAAGACATTGGCTCTTAGTGAGCTTAAAGGCTCCGCATGTTTAGTGGTGGCAACATGCCACAGGTGGCTCATGATGAATTCAATCATTTTTGAGCCCATGGCAAAAAGAACTGTGGCTCAGAGATTTATGGGTCCAAGAGCTCCTTTCTCTGCCACAGAGAAGACCAATAACAGGAGTCCTGAGGCCAGTTTCCCATTGGTACCTTTGTAAGGGGTGGTCTCTATGGAAACAAGGCCAGAGTGTCTTACTTTTACCAATTTTGAAGTGCTGAGGCTACAGACCTTTGGTCATTCAAATTTGAAGTAATGTGTTTAATGCATGAATTAGCCTCCTCCTTAAATCTGAGGCAGACATTATAGTGTCTCTTCTCTCTTCCCTTCCTTTAGTCAACAAAAGCGGAACCAATTTCCTTTCATTTTTTCATAAAACCTAAACCCCAGGCATTATTCTTATTTAAGAGTGGCCTTCTTTCACAATACTCAATGCAAGACTAATTGCTACTCTGGGATAAACATGGATTCTGATTCAGCTAACAATTATTGAGCAACTACTGTCTAGCAGTGTAGTAGGCACTCACAAAGCAATTTATACACATTATACATTATTTATATATATGTAAAATCTGAATTACAATTTAATGAATACTGTTGGTATTTGGCACACAGCAATTACTCCTTGACTATTTGTTGAATGAAGGAATAAAAATAAAAACATGAAATCACAGACTAACAAAATTGCAAGGGATTTGGGAGAGCATCCTGTCAAATACTCTCATTATACAAGTGGAGAAATCAAATTCCCAAATGGAGAGTGACTTATTGAAGGCCATACTCACAGCTAGTTAGACCCAATTCTATCTCAGGTGGATTCAGACCACTGTCCTCTCTGGGACACAGCTCACACTGCCTTATATGAAAACTGGATAACAGAGCATCAAATCTCTGCTGTGTTATATTGCATTTGAAAACATTTTTCAGAGTGTTTTGTTGAATGTAGTGTTTGGGATGCCTCTCCATGAATGATTTAACAAGAAACGCCTCAAGAAATGTATTTATTTATTTATTTTCTTTGAGACAGAGTCTCACTCTGTCACCCAGGATGGGGAGTGCACTGGTGCGATCTTGGCTCACTGCAAACTCCCGCACCCCCTGCTCCCCAGGCTCAAGTGATTCTCCTGCCTCAGCCTCCCCAGTAGCTGGGATTATAGGTGCACATTACCAAGCCCAGCTAATTGTTCTATTTTTAGTAGAGACAGGGTTTCACCATGTTGGCCAGGCTGGCCTGAAACTCCTAACCTCAGGTGATCCGCCCACCTTGGCCTCCAGAAGTGCTGGGATTATAGGCGTGAGCCACTGGGCCCAGCCAAGAAATTTAAAAATATGTTTATTTATACTTATATGCGAAGACAAAAATATATTGACTAAAAGAACTAAAGGAACTAGCAAGAGTGAGGCCTGGCTGGGGGTGAGGTGGGGGCAGGAGAAGGCAGCAGCTTGGCGGGGTCAGGGTGATTTTGTCAGTAGTCCCATGCATCATCAAATACAGTGTGACTGATTCACATCAATGGAATCCACAAAAAACCAAGGTATGAACCAGAACACCAGTTTATTAATTCACAAAGGGAAACATACGTCAGTTGGTCAGCAACTCTCTAGAAGATTCAAGATAGAAGGATTAACTATAATCAAAATGTTCCATGGTGAACACGAAACCAGAAAAGGACAACTTAGTTGGCTGATTGGAATGACTTATGCCTTTGAGCCTGCTGCACCCTTCTCCACTTCAGGGGTATGCTAGTTAAAGGAGACATGATACTTATGTCCTCTGATCTAGGCAACTTCAACTTCTTGCTTGGCTCTGAACACTGCTGAAGACACACTGTTGAATTCTTCCTCAAAGTCTCTACTAGCTGTAGATTGCAAACGAACGGTTCTCTTCTTTCTGTTAGCACTATTATTATTATTTTTAGAAAGAGTACAATATGTCTGGGTCAATGTCAGCTTTTTTAGTTACAATGATATGCCAATCTTGCCTTCGTGAAATCATGCCTAGTCAGACCTCCATAACCATACAAGCTCTTAGAATGGCTTATTGCTTCCATTATATGTGTGTATGCGTGTGTGTGTACACACACGCATACACACACACACTATATACTTATATTGTATATTATATATTTTATATATATATTATATATATAAAATAACTTAACTCTCTGAAAGAAACTTTTCCCCCAAACTTTTCAGGCACCTTACTTCATCCCTATGTTCTGAAAAGCAAGTCTCCACTATGGAAGCAAGTCTGGGTTTGATAGACATGTATTACTGTGTACAGAAGTATAACAGAATGATGCTCCCCATCTCTCCTTTAACGACCATGGAGGGTAAAAGGGAGAGAGGGAGTAAGAAAGAGAAAAACTGATTTGGGGATTGGGATTTGGAAAAGGTAAAAGATTCGGGAATAGGGTAGAGGAAAAGGAGTAGTGTTTTTGATGAGTTTTAGCCTCTCAGCTACTCCTGTGTTCTGTCTTCATGAGTGTGGTACTGGCCTTGTGATAGAGTAGACCAAAGATCCTGTACTGTATACAGAACTAATAAACATTGATGTTTTGGTTGGAGAAGCAAAGAAGATCGGGAAGATGGAATGCTGCTAAGGAGGGAAAATTGAGTGAGTTAGTTGCCATAGTGGAGAACCATAGTATCTGATGGACAGAGTGGAGAATTTAACTTCACAATTTTGTCAAGGGCTGGGCCCTTAGAAATGACTGTAATTTCCTAACACATTATATTCCTCTAGTGGTTCCATTTTCTAATCAATTTGCTCAGGTAAAATATGAAATTCTCCCCTGTAAAGAGAAAAAGCAATGATCATAGAATGTATATATTCAAATCTAACAAAAGATGGGAAAGTGATTAGTTAGTGAGAGGCCCTGTTAATTTTCAATTCCAATGAATTAACCTTGGAAATCCATCTTTCATTAAGTGAGCTTTGTTTTTTCCTTAATCCAGTTGACATACCGGGATACCTTGGTATATATTCCATATTTGCCTTTCATTGCACACTCTTCACCCCAGCTAATAATTCCAGTTAAGAAACTGGTCCCTTCCACTTCAGTAACATGGGGTCCCCCACTATCTCCTTGACATGAATCTCTACCTCCTTCATGGAAGCCAGCACAGAACATGTTGTTATAGATGGTGAACTTTGTAGATCGAAGACATGTGGCTCGGTCAACAAGTGGAACTCTAAGGTACTGAAGAACTAAAGCTGATCTCCCTTTGTGGAAGACTCTTCCCCAGCCACTTACATAGCCAGATCCAAATTTGAGGAAGATGTTCGTGTATTCCTTGTCAGCAATGCAAATAGGTGTAACGTAGCTGTTTAGCACTAAGGGTTCGTCCAGTTCCAGAAGGGCAATGTCATGGTTGTACTTATTAATAGCTGCATTGTAGTTGTGGTGAGGAATAATTCGAATCACATTTCGCTTTTGCTCTGTATGTTCTGTCTCCTCAATATTATGTTCACCTATTAAAAATAAATTTCATTTTAAGTCACAAACAGTATTTCACATACACAGATTTTCTAAGTGTCTACTTGGGACCACTGACCTAATTGGCAATGTTAAAGATCTCATTCTTATATTGTGATAATTTTGGTTAAATGTAATGAGAGCCAATGCATATTTTTGAGACCAAAAAGCCATTCAGGACTATCATAGAGATGGTTCTGTTCACTCATGCTGTTATAAGCCTTTCATTGGTGATAATGAATCCACTAGTCATGAATTATCCTAGATTTTCCAAATTTCAAGTATCCTCACCCCTTTTTTGAGCACAAACTCATTTGGCCATTAATTCAAATCTTTGTTTTCTGAGGACCTGCTACAGGTTGTGCCAAGCACCAGAGATAAAAGGATCGGTGACATGACACTGATTTTTGGGAAGGCCTTCTGGTATGGAAATGGCTACATCAAGAACTAATTGTACCTCACTGAAATGAGTGATAATATGGGTACATCAAAAGAACTATGGATGCTCGGAGGATGGTGCGACGTGGGTTCTGAAATTATGACCCTTCTGCCTTTAGCCTAATTTATTCAACAACAATTTTATTAGACCTTAGTAAAATACGGTGTACCAATCATATTAAAGAGCTAGTGGTGCTGCAGATTATTATTCTTTCTGTTTATTTACCTGCGACAACTGTAATTTTAACACCAGTGTCAACACAGTGGGCAGCAGTTACAATCCATTTTTCATTAACGATAGAGCCTCCACAGAATGCATCAACTTTACCATTCAAAACAACCTGTGAAAACAAAATTAAGACTCTTACTGCATAATATATTTGATCTAGAAAAAAATAAATATGTGTGCTGGTTACAGGAATAGGCAAAATATTGGCTTCTAGGTGGTGGCAGAAATGGAATGTTTCTGGAAATGTGAGCTTTGCAGATGAATTAGTGTTTTTGGTGCATAAACAAAAAAGCCATTTATGTAACTGCATTGAAAGCAACACACAATGAGAGACAGGGAAGCTTAAGCTGAGGCAAATCTGAGGAATGGCTTCTTTTGGTGATTTGAGGTCCTTGGATTTTTTCCCCATGAGTCAGTTTCTCTGATGGCAAAATTTGCTTCATGGGGATACAGCAGATACATTAGGAAACACACTGGCTTGACTCCTTGAGATTAATAGTTACTAGGGTGTTCCCTGTACCTACATGATGAAATTTTTTTTGCTACATGTTACTCAAAAGAGAAAAACTACTGATTTTTCTAGGAGGTCTTTTCAAACCCTTTTCAAACTGGAATATTATGAAGCAAGACCTAAGGCCTCCATAAGGGCTGTGCTTATAGCCATCCAGGCAGTGAGGAATAGCAGGGCTCATTCATTCTTTCCACTCTCTCTTAACCATATTCTACTCCCCTCTGGCTGGATAGTAAGCTGCCTTTGTCCTAAAATATCAACTTAGCTGTGCTTGAATTTTGGGCAAAGTGGACAAAGCAGTGACGCATTGAGCCTGGGTATTATTAGATAAGAGGCAAGTCCATTATCTCAACTGGATATTCATTGCATAATTACAGTCGACAATGAATATTCTCTCCATCTCAATGTCTAGATCAACTTGGAGGATTTCAGTTCCAGTTGTAAGCAAGTGCCTTGATCCACCTTTATAGGAAGAAAGCTGGGAAGTGTGAACACTAGAGGGCACACTCAACATTTGATAAATCCTTTTCAGGAACTGACTAGTTCTGAACGACTGCCCTTGTATTAAAGTGCACACAGTCTTAGGCATGAACCCATTCATAAACAAGGGAAAGGAGGTAGTCCATCACTTTAAGTGGATATCAGATGGTCCTTGGGGCATGTTCTTTTTGTCCTGAATTTAATTTACTGAACACCTACTATGTCCTAGACACTGAAGCACTAGCCTCCTACCTGGAGACCTACAAAGCTGACTCATTAAAGGGCTCTGACTTCCTTTTTCGTACTCTGGCTCTCCCTCTCTTATCTTTTTTTTTTTTTTTGACGGAGTCTTGCCCTGTCACCAGGCTGGAGAGCAGTGGTGAGATCTTGGCTCACTGCAACCTCCGCCTCCCAGGTTCAAGCAATTCTCCTGGGACTACAGGCGCATGCCACCATGCCCAGTTAATTTTTGTATTTTTAGTAGAGATGGGGGTTTCACCATGTTGGCCAGGATGGTCTCGATCTCTCGACCTCGTGATCCGCCCTTGGCCTCCCAAAGTGCTGGGATTACAGGCGTGAGCCACTGCACCCGGCCATTTCCCTCTTTTTCTAGCTGTTGCTTTTAATTCTGAAATGTTGTAAAAATACAGAAAAAACTACATAATATAATAAACACCAGTGTGCATACAACCCAGTCTTAACAATTTTCCTAAATTTTTGAACATTTATTGAGTGTTTACTTTGGGCTAATCATTGTGGTGTTTTAAAGACATTTAATACAACATAATATCCTTATGACGTGATATTAATATATTTATTTATAGATGCATGAGCTAAAGTTTAGAGGTAAACATTAACTCCCCTGAGATCAGTTGGTAAAGCTAGGAAGCAAACTCAAGTCTGCCCGGCTCCAGAATTTGTGCTCCTAAGCACCCAAATTCGGTCCAGGCATGGTCTGTGGACCAATTGCAGTAGAATCATCTGGGGATCCTTATAAAATGCAGATCTGGGGGCTAATCGAAGCTTAATTTATCAGAATATTTGGTGGGTGGGACTGGGTAAAAGGAAGCTCTCCAGAATATCCTTTACATAATTAAGTTTGAGACCTGTTATATATCTACTGAATCAGAATTTCCAAGACTTGATAATCTTTATGTTTTAAAAGTCCTCACTCCGGGCAGGAATGGCTACATACTTTGTGGGGCTCAGTGAGAAATAAAAATGTGGGGCCCCTTGTTCAAAAGCTAGGAAGAAAAGTGCCATGGAAGATACTAAAATACAAAACTTTTTGCTTTCCTCTGTAGTCTCTTTTGCAACCCATCCTGTTACATTTTTAAAATTTGCCATTTAATATTTTGCTCCTTCTAGCATGGGGATATTTGCTGGGGCAGTGCAGACCCTCAAAGGTGCCCAGGAAGTGCACCCTACAATTTAACACCCACATGTCCTTAGGATCCCCTGCCTGCCAGCCACAGGACACTGGGCCCCAGCAGGGGATGATGTGTCAATCTTCCCTTGTCACTGGCCTAGTGTGGCAATCAAGGTGGAGAGGTGATTCCCAAGGGACTGCAACTTTCATGCCAGGATGTGTTCCATGCCTGAAATAGAGGTGGACAAGGGGTGTGCCCCCACCATTCACCCTCCAAATGTGCTGTGGCACATTCTTGGTCCAGAGATGCCAGATGGCCAAGCCCCCTTCCAAGATAGCATAGGGCACGTGCACCTGACCAACCTTAACTCTCCCTGCTCCTATGCCCATGTCCCCGCTGGGGGAGGGGAGTGGCAATGGTAGCTAGGTAGGGATGAGGAGGGAGAGTATGTCTGGGCACCATGGGGTGGCAGTGCTCATTGGGCAGGTGTTTGGAGGGAGAGCCAGGGCTGGCTAAGGCACCAGGTGGTAGGGGAATGGGAGGTCGAGAAACCACCCCGGAAGGTGGTGAGAAGTGAAATGGGGCTGCAGGGATTCAAGTCCCTAGGTAGCACATGCTCTGGCTGTCTCATCAGACTTCAGTTACAAAACAAAAATGCAAAGCAGTAAACCTCAGATGCACGACCTGTCTCAGTGCAAAGCCCTGCGTAAGTACGCCGGTCATAAGACCATGTGTCTGGCTGTAACTCCAATTGATTTTCAGCATCAATAAAACTTGGCCAACACTGTTATATACTGGTATTGATAGTTACAACTGAACATATTTGTTTAAGCAATTGGAATTAAGAATTCACATGCAATGATATCACGGTGCTTCTCCTCTGGTTAGTGTATTGGGGGGAAATTGGACATCTCTCAGCTCAGTAGGCTAGTTAGGCCAGGATGGATGACATCCACAGCCCCTGGGCAGAGAGATTATGATGTAGCTAGTCTGACTCCTGATAAAGACTTGCTTCCTGGAGCTTCTACTACTTTCTGGTGGATGGTTAAGAAATATGGTTGTGTTCTTTTAAGTCTGAAGAGCATTATTTTTGCCAACCCCTGACCAAACATCCTTGCCAAGGAAAAGGCCTAAAATATATTTGCATTTAAAGATATTACAAACTACTTGGTTTTGGAATGTTTGGCCGTTCAGGATCATAGCTATCAAAATATTAGCTATTTGGGGTATGAGATGCCTGCTCGGTCAAGGACAAGTTCTTAAAGACATCATTTTGGGGAATAATGGGGAAAATGGGAAGGCATATGCTCTGAGTAAGACATCTGAGTTATAATCTGTCAAACATTTTTGTTAGTCATAGTCTAATGGGAGCCTGTTTTCCCTCTTTCAGACTCACACATACACAAAAACCAACCACACACATGCTTCCACAAAATATACATTCACATCTGAATTTATGCTCTTCATTGACAATGCCAGCCCAGAACAACAGCTCTTACCCTTTGGTTTTCTTCCTAACCTTTAACTCCAACGTAACCGTTACCTGCGATTTCAGTAAAACCATTATTCTCCCTACTTACCCACCCAAGTTGTACAATAAAGAGTGTTTGCTCTCACTCATATACAAAGCAAATTCATTTGTTTGTGATGTACAGCTTGCTATGCCCACAGATGTGGTTTGCCTAGTCCTTTGCTCTAGGTCATTTGACTGGGAACAGATGGGATGCTCACTTTGGTTTTTAATGGTTAACTAGTCATTGAAATGCATTTCATCAAATAATCTTAGAGGATAATTGTTTAAATGTCTGTCCAGACTAGCTTTGTAGAGCCAGGTGAGATTACACATGTCACGTTCTTATTTCTCTTAATTGAATTTTTATCATCTGAGATAGAAATAATAGAGGGCTTTTTCAAGTGAAGATATTACTGTAGTCTTAAGACCTTAGTGTAACATCCTGGCCCCTAAGGAAAAACAAGTTCTGGTTCATACATATAATAACTTTGCATGTTATCTGCCACTGAGATGTGTCCTAATCGAACAGAAAGGATTGAATCTCTGTAGCTAGCTGTACAGGGCAAGAGCTGTACAGGGTACCTTTAAAGATAGCTTCAGGCCAAAGCTGAGGGAAGTGGAGACTGGGGAAAATGCTAAGACATTTTAAAGATTTTTTTTAGGTCAAAAATAGAATAAGAAATAGACCATTTCCCTGGACATTTTCTGTAGGTTAATACGGTTAACTATCGGTAAATGCATATGCTACAACTTAATATAAGCATAAGGAAAGCTTAATCACTTGGCTTCCATTGTATTCTTTTTTTTTAATCTAATAGAATGATCTTCAAATTGTTAAATGTAGAATAAATACGCCACACACCGAACTGAGGCCTATGGTAAAACAGAAAATGGAAAAACCAGGTACTTCACATAAAGGGCCAAATAGTTCTTCGGAAATGTGGGAGGAATTTTTGGGGCCAGTTTGCGCATGCTTAGAATTGTCAGCTGGCAGGGTCATGGGCATGGGATCCAAACCAAATTAAAGCTTTAGAAAGCCAAAATGCGGTGTTGCTTCTTTACATCTGTCGCTTTTGAGCTGTGGATGAAAGCTATCTAGTAATACAGGCGTTGCAGTTTCCCTTTTTTCACTAATATTCAAAAGTTTTCATTTCTTCCCTACGTAGCGGTATGCAATTCAAGACTTGTTTTAGTTTACTACACCTCTAGACATATACTTACTCTAAGAAAAACTCATTTCTGTTCCTGCGTAGTGCATTTAACCCTCTAGCTTCCTCTTTCTACTCCTGAAGTATTTCTTCAGAGACCCTGCTTCCTTTCCCGAGTTCTCAAGGAGCTCTGAGCCCATCGCTGGGCATCTGGAGGGAAACTGAAGTACCTCCTTCCATTGGCCTCACGCCGTTCCTGTCGGGAACCTTCTAACCTTGCGCGACTTTAGAAGCTGGCCCGGCCCGCCAGTGCCTTTGGCTTTAGGAGGTAGCAAACAGGCTGGGGCCGGCAGCGCCGTTCCGGAACCATAGGGGGCTCCTGGGAAGCTACCATCGCGAACAAGGCGCGGCTGCGTTGGCCCTTGGCTCCAGCCTGGCAAGCTGAGATGAAAGCCCTGGAAT
Source organism: Pan paniscus (assembly GCF_029289425.2). Taxonomy (NCBI): domain Eukaryota; kingdom Metazoa; phylum Chordata; class Mammalia; order Primates; family Hominidae; genus Pan; species Pan paniscus. The sequence goes on along the minus strand of NC_073272.2, from coordinate 139,004,907 downwards.
AAGGTAAGAAATGAGCGCGACCGCAGACGGGATACGTGCTAGGTGAACATGGCTCTGTAGGGTCTCAAAGCTGGACAGGATCCCAGCAGTCCCTTAGCCTGCTCTGATCTCTGGCCAGGTGAACAAATGCCCTCTCCCTGAATGGGGCTATCCAGCCGCTGCTGTCCCCAGTGACAGAACAGCTCTTTAAGTCAACAATTCCGACAAACATTTGTTCAATCAACATTTGCTCCCAGTGCTGCCCAACCTGCGTAACCAACCCAGTGGTTGTTGGTTGGAAAGGGCTTTCTTAATGGAGGTCAGAATCGTCTTGCCAGCTTGCAACTTTCAACCTTAAGTCCACAAAGAAGTTGTCTTCCCCTTTCCCTTGCGGCTCTTGTAAACAGCTCACCTACACCTTTTCTTTAACAGACTAACCATTTCTAGTTTGTTCAATCTGTTCATTACTCCAGATGAAAGTGAACTCTCTATGTTCTTCTTTGCGAGATTTCTTCACCAAGTGATCACTTTATTTCCCACCCTGGCTAATTTGAAAGATAAAAGAAACAACTCTGAAGATAAAGGTTCTTATGAAGCATCAGCATTTTGAAACACTCTTTTCTAGGTGACACTGCTAAATAGTATTTCATATTTCAAAGCTAGATATATAATGTTTTCACCACTGAAGCCCCAGCTGTTGCTTGCTTTCTCTTGATGCCTTAGTCACAGCAGGTTTGCTGCAGTCTGATCTGCAATCAAATCTAGTATTTCCTCCCTGCAGATTAACCATGACATGGTGGAGCTGGCCCATCCACAAATGAGGAGAGATTCTGGTTTCTTTCATTTCCTGTTTCATTTTGTCTAAAAATGACTTTTATACACTCAATTTGTCTCATATTTTTGAAAACCAGTAACCATTCATAAGGAACTGGATGGAGGTGGTGTGGAGGAAACAATGCAGAAGTATGACAGGGTCTTTCACAACTATTCTGGAAAGTAGCTCAGCTTCTTGCCTTTGGAAAAGAATAAAAGTTAGTGCTTTGAATCTGTACACGTCAGTAATCTTAGTTCATGTGGATGAAATAGGGAGTGAACATATGTGCATGTGTATGTGTGCACATGCATGTATGAGTGATCTTGAACATTCCAAATGATCTTAGCTAGGCTTGACAGCAAAAAGACAACAGGTACAATAACTATAAGTGTGCAGTGAGGTCATGAAATGATTTGAAATAATGTGTATCATTTATATCTTCTCCCTCCCAGAACAACCACAACCACCATCTCATAGTCTTTTCTGCTTGAAAAGAAAATAAGGTGTCTGCTTGAGTTACTAAACTTTCTTTCAGGAAACATCTGCATTGTTAACGCATTGGCAAACATCTGGTTTAAAGGGGGTGGGTGAGAAACAGAAATGATGTGACTAAATTGAGCCTTTATACCCTGTTCCCCTTTTTAGTTCTGATTTAAATGTATTTGCCATTTCATTTCTGGAATGACAAGGAGACAATGCTAAACTCACAAAGCAGACATCCTTTTTTTTTTTTTTTAAATCTTGGACTTTTTTTTTTTTTTTTTTTTTGAGACAGAGTCTCGCTCTGTCGCCCAGGCTGGAGTGCAGCGTGCAGCGGCGTGGTCTTGGCTCACTGCCAGCTCCGCCTCCCGGGTTCACGCCATTCTCCTGCCTCAGCCTCCCGGGTAGCTGGGACTATAGGCGCCCGCCACCACGCCCGGCTAATTTTTTGTATTTTTGGAAGAGACGGGGTTTCACTATGTTAGCCAGGATGGTTTCGATCTACTGAATCTTGGACTTTTAAAAACGGAAGTTATCTTCTTAGCTAATATATTCTCTTGGGTTCTTGGATCCCCTACTCTAAGCACTGTTCTATGTCCCACAAACCCAAGGAAGATAATTGTCATAAAGTAGGATCTTTTGTTGTAACCATGTTATCCATGGAAGTTGGACACATAATGAATGAAAATACATGAGAACACAAAATGACAAAATTAGAGAGAATAGATACATGGATATTAAATACATTGAAGGCATAATAACAGTGCTTGCACTTAAGAGGGATTGTTCCAGGAAAGGTTCATAAAGAAGGTCAATATTACAGAGTTGTGAAGAAGAGTAAAGATATGGATGAGTGAAGGAAGGGGTTATGGTGGGTAAGGGAAGCAGTCCTCATAGGGTGCAATTAAGTAGAAACAGAGGAGGTAAAAAGGAACATACAGTGTCCCATTTATGAGTTATAAGATCAGGTCCAGCAAATATTGTCTTTTTAAAAAGCAAAGGTAAAAGAAAGGGAAAACCTTGATTGTGATGTTCTGCCACTCTTTGATACCATTCTCCACAATGCTTGTGCAATTATACCTACCACCCCATCCCCAGGTATATGTGTAATACCTTACATCCATTGTGTTGAAAAATGGCAGGCATTCTCAAGAATCCTGGATAGATACACAGCTAGTCCCAGAAAATTCCAATGCTGTTAAAACTGAGGAAATTTACCTGATTCTGGCTTAAATTGTCACCAGTTTGATAATTGCAAAGTCTTTAAAGTTATCAGTCTCTAATGGCAGAGATTCGAACCTCAGTAGAGAAATCCATGAAATTACTGCTAAATCATGACTGTGGCAACTAGGGAGTTTTAAGTTAGACTAAACTATTATAAATGCTATCCAACAGAAATTTCTGCAGTAATAGAATATTCTATCTCTGCTTGCACTCTCCAATACAGTAGTTACTAGCCACATGTGGTTGTTATGGACTTAAAATTTGGCAGGTGCAATTGAGGAATTGAATTTTTAATTTCACTTAATTGTAGTTAATTTAAATTTAAATAGCCATATGTGGCTAGTGGTCACCTGTTGGACAGCACAACTTTATATAAGGACCATCCTGGCTTCCTGCCTGGGGAGGGGGGCCAAAGAGGTGGGTTATTTCTTCTCACAGATGGAATCTCTTAGGCTTCAGCTGTAGGCTAAGTTACAACCCAGATTTTGCTACAAATGTAGCTCTTGGTTGTTAAATGAAAAATGTGCATAGGTAATTCTACATATGTAGGTTGTTTGCAGACTACGCTTGGAGAAATGTCTGCAGAGCACCCAGGAAGGACTAGGTACAAGTCCATTATTTGGTGTTTTGAACCCCGGCTTCTGTAACAAGTTCATTTCCTTTGGGCCAGTGTTTTTCTTTTTCTGTTTTTTGAGATAGGGTCTTACTCTGTCACTCAGGCTGAAGTGCAGTGGTGTGATCACAATTCACTGCAGCCTCGACTTTCCAGGCTCAGGTGATTCTCCCACCTCAGCCTCCTGAATAGCTGGGAGCACAGGTGGGAGCCATCACACCTAGCTAATTTTTGTATTTTTTTTAATAGAGGTGGGGTTTCGCCGTGTTGCCCAGGCTGGTCTCAAACTCCTGGGTTTAAGCAATCCTCCCGTCTCAGTCTCCCAAAGTGCTGGGATTATTGGCATGAGCCACTGCACCTGGCCTAGTTTTCAAACTATAACGTGCATCAAAATCACCTGCAGTGCTTGTTTGCGCACAGACTGCTGGGCCCCACCCCCTAGATATTCTGATTTGGTAGGTCTAGTGTAGAGCAGGAGAATTTGCATTTCTACGTTCCCAGGTGATTCTGATGCTACCACCAGAACTATAGCGGTAGATCAAGGCTCTCTCTCATGCCCTGTTTCTTGGAACCTAGTTCTTGCCTTAATCCTTCCTCCTTGAGTCCCTTTCTTTACCCCCTTTTAAATAATCCAATTTTTCTTGGCCTAAAGACTTTCCAACTCTCACCAGTTTTTGCAAGGGCTGAAGCAGTGCCCTGAACCTGAGTACCTGCGACCTTTCTTCCAGACCTTCATGTTGTTGACCAGTTGCCTGTCTGGAATCCTGCTATGCTGTTTCCTTAATGCCAGATTCTTCTTGACCTGTATAGTAGCTGGTTTTGGGCCTCTCTTTCACCAACTGCTCATCTCTGGAGGCTTTCTCACATTGGTTAGTGCTGAAACTTGCCTAAAAACTTCTCACATCCCAATAGGTCTGTCTAGTAAAATAGCCTCAGTCTCCCACCTGGCCTGTGTCTTGCCAGCTGAGCTCCAGTTTTGACACACCATCAGTATAAAGTACCTGCCAAGGGAATTGACCTGGTTTGGCATCTTCTCCACCAACAACCCGAGTGAAGTCATTAAATGATTGGGTGCTTTGAGTGATGTTATCCAAAATGGTTTCAGCTTCAGTAGAATTTACATAGTCCACATCAGGAAAAACAGTCTCAGCACGGGTGAGCTTAGAAGTTTGTGAAACAGAAACTCTTCCACATGGAAATGGCACTAGAAAAATAGAAGAAAAATTAGTAACCTGATATTTCTCATTGGCAAATGGAACATGTGTTACAAAAATTGAGATTGAGGCCCATCCTTGTCACTTCTGAGAAGCAGGCCCATCAGTATTTAAAAAAATCTAATCAGTGAATAGAGTCTCAAGCTAAAAGGTTGATTGCATTATTTTCATGGACAGTTTTCAAATCCTTCATGAAAAGAACATTTGGCTCCGGAATTCATCATCTTTACGGAAATAGAATAGGTGTTCCAGAATCAAATTTGGTAAGACTTTTATAGAGTCTAATGACTTTGTGTTCAGTTTCTTTACTAAAAAGTCTTACTCCCAATTGCCATCCCTGAATGGAGGTCTGATGATTGATGCTTTGTAACTTTAACTTTCCAATTTGGTAAATGGGACTTCTGCTGCTTATGATTAAGAAGGTTTCTTTTGCAGACTAAAAGGCCTTCTAGATTCCAAGGTGCATTTTACATATTTTCTGGGGAGAGATCATTGTGATTCAATTATTTGGGTTTCAAATATTAGCCAAAGAGATTGCTAATATAATTATCACAGCCATATTCACCAGGACCTGCCCACCATTTTTCCTTGGGTTGGTTTATTTTCTAAAGAAAAGTAATGTATTGATACACTGGGGACTACCAGAATGGGAGTTTGTAGTCAAACAAAGTCACTTCACATTTCATTTTCATTTATCACTTTCCTTCAAGCCACATTCCTTGTAACAGACATTTCTATAGCAACCAGCTGCGACAAAGTATCATGAAGACAGCAAGTGGTTGAGAAAACAGGAAATTAGTTCAAAATACTTATGTATAAGTGTACATAATCAACGAAAAGGCTACAGAAAAGGGACCTTTATCATTGAAAAGGCAGAAAAGCTTATTTTAAGTTTGGCCTACTTATTCTGCTACAGCTAAGGCTATATTCAGATATAACACTTAATAGTTGGAGGTGGTTCTCTATTCTGTTTCTCTTTTATAGCATAGAAGAACTTGTAAGGGTTTAGCTACTATGCCATCTGTCTATACTGGAAGTTAGGTTTTTAAGGTTAAAATACACAGACACACACCCACACACATATTCATTCTCCTCTCAAGGTAGACTAGCTTTGAGACAGTGTATGTGAAGAACCAGGCAGAAGAACAAGTGGGCAGGCCCTGAAGCCTTAGAGATTCTTCATTTTAGTTGCAGGATATATATTCCTGGCTTCTGGTTTGTTGGGAACAGGCCTCCAAATCTGGCCATAAACTGGCCCCAAAACTGGCCATAAACAAAATCTCTGCAGCACTGTGATATGCTCATGATGGCCTTGATATCCACACTAGAAGGTTGTGGGTTTACCAGAATGAGGGCAAGGAACACCTGGCCCACCCAGGGCGGAAAACTGCTTAAAGGTGTTCTTAAACCACAGACAATTGCATAAGCGATTTGTGCCTTAAGGGCATGTTCCTGCTGCAGATAACTAGCCAGACCCATCCCTTTATTTCCCATAAGGAATACTTTTAGTAAATCTTATGACTGGCTTGCTGTCAATAAATATGTGGGTAAATCTCTGTTCGGGGCTCTCAGCTCTGAAGGCTGTGAGACCCCTGATTTCCCACTCCATACTCTATATTTCTGTGTGTGTGTCTTTAATTCCTCTAGTGCCGCAGGATTAGGGTCTCCCTGACCAAGCTGGTCTCGGCACTGGTTCTTTCTTTAATTTCTTCTGCCTGGTATAGTGCTGAGATAGGTACTGAAACCAGTTACAGAGAAATGGTGCACAATTTAATGTACCAATTAATAAGATATCAGGCTTTAGAAATGCAAAAGAAATTATATCTGGTTTGCTTCAAAAAAGCCCCTCATTTATCAAATATAATTGACCCTGCAGAGCCTAAATTTTTCAAAAAATAAAAGTGTCTACTGCTTTCATCTTTAGATAACAGCCATACGAACATGGAGTGGAGATGTTCTGAATACACTAATCAGCTGTTAAAATGGTGGCATGGTTGGTATGACTGGGAAACATTGTTTTGTTCACAGCCATATAGATTGTGCTGATCAGCCTAGCAGAACATAAAACAGTTCATTGCCGGAATCATTCTGACACCAAGTGTGTAAACTCAGCTTAAGACCCAACAGTAAAAAATAACTTTCTCAGAGTAAACTAGCCAGCCCAGATAGAATCACGCTTCAAACTTACCGTCCTTGTACTAGAAGCCTATCACTCAATTATTTGTGTATATTTTATGATATAGTATTACTACATTGATTTGACTTGATGAATTACAAATACATATGCAGAAATCACACAAATTAATTGCTTTGTGATATAAATGTTAGAGAAAAAAATTGGACAAATTGGACACAGAAAAGAATTCAGGTTGTAGATGATTACATAGTTTATATTTAAAATATGATGCAATCTAGAAAATTAATTGGTCTAATTCAAGCTACTGATATTTTCTATGATTTCAAAAGGAAGCAGATTCAAGTAGGAATTAAAATTATGTAGGTTTGTTAAAATGCTGAAGTTTCAGATATAGATTTTCTTTAAAAAATCTTATTCAGATTATGACCTGCTGGTTCACAGGACTTCTGGTTTTCTGCAAGTCGATATCCCTCAGTACAGGAGCAAACCACCTTGTTATCAGCACTATTTTTACAAAACTGCTCGCATCTGCCATTCTTAATGTTACATGTTACATCTAAAAGAAGCAAAATAGACAGTAACAGCATCATTTAACATGCATTTCTAAAAAGTACATGGAACTACTGACTCATGTATGGGTCAAATATACATTGGGGGCATTCATGTTGCCCCCAATATACGTTGGGGAGAGAAATTTTGGAGCCTTGAAATGAGAGTGGAAAGAAAGGTAAAATAAACTTCTCAATAATGCATAAAAATGATGGTAGCACTATAATTGATTGGTTTAAAACTAAATGTTTGGATATTCTACTTTCACTAAATTATGAACTACAGGTTTAAAAACCCTATTTATTAATGTATAACATATATTCAAAAAATACACAAAATTTTAGTGTAAGTTTTCACAAAGTAAATGAGCCTGTTTAAACACTAAACTGACCAATACATAGCACATTATCAATACCCCAGAAGATGCCCCCTCCCAATCATTCCACCCTTTTTCCTTTTTATAGGTTACCATTACCTGGACTTCTAACACAGTAAACAGTTCTTGCCAGTTCTTGAATTATAAACAGAAGTTCACAATATGTACTCGTCTGTGTCTTTCATTTAACATTTTGTCTGTGAGATTAATCCATGTTGTTTTGTACAGCAGTAGTTCATTTACATTGCTGTGTAGTATTCCACTGTATTACTATTACAGCTTTTATTTATTCATTCTACTGTTAATGGATATTTGGTTTGTTTCCAGTTTTTGGCTCTTATGTATAATAGTGTAATGAACATTCTTGTATATATCTTTTGGTGACATAAACATGCCTTTTTACTGGCTTATAATTATGAGTGTAATTACTGGATCACATGTTCAGATCTAGTAGATACTGCCAAGCAATTTTCTAAAATGATTGTACGAACTTAAATTCCCACCATCACTGTATGGGGTTCAGTTATTAGGTATCTGTATTGCAGATATCTTGTCTCACTCTGTGACTTGTCTTTTCAGTCGAAGTAGTGTCTTTTGCTGAACAGGAGTCCTTAGTTTTCATATAGTCCAGTTTATCAATCTTTTCCTTTATGGTGATCACTTTTTGTATTTTAAGAAATTTTTGCTTTCTGCAAGTTATGAATATAAAATGTTATTGTTTCATACTTCATGCCATATGAATATCTAATTGACCTATCACTTTTTATTGAAAACACCAATAATTTCCTTCTCTACTGCACTGGCACCTCTATCATAAATCAAGCCTTTATATATGTACAGGTGTGCTTCTGAGCACTCTAGCGTGTTTCACTGATCTATTTGTCTATCCTTGTGTCAGTACCACACTGTCTTAATAAATGTAACTCGATAATAAGTCTTGACATCTGGTAGTGTAAGTAGTACAAGTTTATTCTTCCTCAAAACTGTCTTGGCTATCCTTGGCTCTTTGCATTTCCATATGCATTTTATAATTAGCTTATGAATCCTGCCCGACCTCCCACCACCAAAAAAAGCCTGCTGGGCACTTTGGTATTGCATTGAATCCATTAGTAAACATTTGATATATTTACTATATTGTATCCTTTAATTGATAAACATTGCCTATTCATTCATTTATTTAGGTTTTCCTTAATTTTTCTCAATAACGTCTCATAATTTTTTATGTAGAGTTCTTGCACATCTTTCTCACATTTATTACTAAGCGTCTAATTTTTAATGCTATTATAAAAATCATTTTTGAATCGTTGCTGGTATATAGACATGCAATTGATATTTGTATGTTGACTCTGTATCCAGTAATCTTTCTATACTTATTTATTTTAATTGTTTAGATGCTTTGGGTTTTCTATGTGTACAATCATTTTTTCTGAAAGTTACAGTTTTACTTATTTCTTTCAGTGAACACAAAAAGCAACAGCAATTTCATAATCTCATGTAGATACTATCTTTCTGCATTGAAGTGTAATTTCTATTGCTTAGTTATTCTAGAAATTGCTTGGCTTCCAGAGCTAGACTGTTTAACAGGTTACCTATAAAAGTAGAATCTGGAAGTCTTTAGAAATTACAGTGTTAGAATAGCAGACATGGAATCAACCTAAATGCCCATCAATGACAGACTGGATAAAGAAAATGTGGTTCATATATACCATGGAATATTATGCAGCCATAGAAAAGAAGGAGATTATGTCTTTTGTGGGAATATGAATGGAGCTGGAGGCTATCATCCTTAGCAAACTAGCGTAGGAACAAAAATCAAATACTGCATGTTCTCACTTGTAAGTGGGAGCTAAGTGTTAAGAACTTATAAACACAAAGAAGGAAACAACAGATACTGGGGTCTACTTGAGGGGAGAGGGTGGGATGAGGCAGAGGAGCAGAAAAGATTACTATTTGGTACTGAGCTGAATATCTGCGTCATGTAATAATATGTACAACAAACCCCTGTGACACATGTTTATCTATGTAACAAACCTTCACATGTACCCCTAAACCTAAAATAAAACATTTAGAAAAAAAGAAATTATAGTGCTAGGAAGTCCATTAGGGCCAGAAAGCAACTTGAAGCTGGCTGAGGTGGTTACATATCAAACATAAGAGAATGAAATAGGGTCCTGTAAGGTAACTGAAGACCAAAGACCAATATGTCATTAGTGCTAAGCATTCCAGTGGCCCACATTTTCTTTACTCTCCTATGCAATTCCCCTTATTAATAAAAAAATCTCTTGTCTTTTGAAATGATTTTCCTCTTGGATTCTATTTTGTCTGATAGTAAGATTGCTTTGCTAGTTTCTTTTTGTTAGTTTTTACCTGATAGTTCTTTTCACATCCCTTCATTTTGGCCTCCCAGTGTAATTTTATTTTAGGTATCACTTTCGTTAACAGTATACAATTAAATTTTTAACTCCAAGCTGAAAGTTGTCATTATTAATAGATTAGTTTAACCCCAATTCACAATAATTGTGTTTCCTGATATTTTTGGCTTATTCCTGCCATCTTGTTTTGTATTTTCTAATTACTGTGCTTTCCCTTTGTTTCTCCTATGCAATACCAATAACAGGAAGTACCATGTTTCAGGACTTGTTAGCTTAGACCTGCTGAATTAAGAAAAACAGGCTCTGCTCTTGAGCCTATTTCTGTTTCTAGAGCAGCACAGGAACATAAACAATGTAAGACACCTTTCCCCTTGTGTACATGTTTGACAACAGTAAAACTTTCAATAGAAATCCTCAGTGGTCAGTGCAATCATAACATGGAAAGTTTGAAAATGAGTGACTGTATTAGATACCTCCTATGCACCACCTTCATTCTTCTCAGCTTCACCTGTGTCTTTTTCCAGCATGGTGGTGATTAGCTCTGGGTGGATGTCAACCAGCCTCCTATGGGTGTATCCTTGAATTGCCTTGGCTCATAGCTGCACTATGTGTCTTTTGCCTTGAAGCTTTCCTGTTCATGCTGAGGCATGGATGCCATATGACCCTCTGGGTACCCAAGCATATCCAACTAGGAAATGTGAGGGAGTTAATTCCCCATAAGTCGAACTTCTAACCAATGAGAGACAGATACTGACAGACAAATTCTTTCACCGCTTCTTCCCACTCAGGTGGACTAACCTGAGGCCAATTTGACTTATTGGAGACAGTCCCAGGAAGTTAAGCAATCAGTTGCTGTTAGAAACGAGTAGTTTGATAACTCATCCTCTTATTGGCTTTCTTTTCCTTTCTGCCTCACTCTTCAGTTCCTTTCTCTTGCCCCCTGGGATTGCACATGTTAATAAATAAGCTTGTGACTTTTTTTCTGGGGGAACAGAGGCTAACAGAGTGACTGTATGGTTTTGGAGAATATGAATTTTTGAGTGACGAATCTAAACTTTTAAACTGTATTTTACATATGCTAGCATAGCCAAATGTAATAATTGGCTCTTAGTCCTTACTGATACTTCAGGAGATAAAGGGAGGCAAATCAACTGTTGCCAGGGGGACAAAGGAACCAGCTTGAGCTTTAACCTTTGCTACCAATAATCCACTAAGGGCATGATCCAAAAAGATGGCACTTGGTCCTATTAATTAATTAATTAATTAAAAGGCCTTTCTCCTCACTAACAGTGGTAATATCCCTGGATCTTTTTCTGTTACTAGCTGTCATTTTGTTGCTACGAAGCAATGCTAAAGTGTTCAGCCAAATCAAACATTACCTGTAGAAAGTGTTCCGTCAATATGAGATTGTGATAAGTTACGAAAGGTGCAGCTTGGTTTGTCCAGGGCATGCACAATGGGAATGAATAAACTCTGTGTTTTCTCAATTGTGATTCTGTGTCATTGGCTAAGAAGTAACCAGACCTCTGTATCATTCTCCACATTTGTCATTGCCCTTTAGGGCTCAGTATGTTGCTGCTGCTGTTGATCTTTGGCTTGTTTTGCGCAGGAGGTGGGAAATATTGCTTCCTAATCAGCAATCTTTTGCCCTCAGCTAAAAGGCTGAAGATTCCAGAAATAAAATAATGGCACAAGGAATTCCAGGGGAGAGTTCCATAGAGCAGGGCTAAGGAACAGTTAGAATGGGACTCATTTATCAATTACTGAGCATTTATATGTCAGGTACTGTGGTGGATATGGGCTCTCTCTGGTCCCGAAGGGGGTCTCAGTGCCTAGAATATCTGTTGAAGAACATCTCAAAGCATCTGTTCTTCCTCCCTCCATGTTAACACAAACACTTTCTAATTCCCTTCATGCCTACTACAAATGTTAGTATGTTCTGCTTTAGTTTATTCTGCCTTTATATTTCCTGATATATCCACTTGTGTGACAACCAAAGCTTGGACAAAAGATGTTTTATTTAACAAGTTTACCACAAAATATGCTGTGCTTCAGCTAAACTCAACATATTTCCTTTTTTTACTCCTCAGAAATACGTAGTAAATAAGACAGTAGTGTCTGTGACATGCTGGGAAAATTGAAAAAAGGTGTTTATAGGCTTGTGATTTTTTTTTTCTTTCCATTCTACTTTACTGCGGGAAAATGCCTCTGTTACTCTTTAGAAGAGACAGGAATGACCAAATTCTTACAGACCTTCATTTATCTGAGAGATATTTGGGTTTGATGTACAGCTAGGGACATCATACAGAGGTCTTTATTCTAACCAAAGGGACCCAATAGCCAATTAATATTCTTTAACTAGAATGCATGCCCTGAATGTTTACACCTCTCTCTCACAGTGAAGGGCCTGATGAGCAAGGGAAAAAGATAACAAAAAACTCTTATTGATGAAAATCTCCTTTCTTTTTTTCAAGACCTTATAAGACAAAAGACTTGGGGCCGAGATGCCCCATAAACTGTGCTATCTAGTAGCTGTTGAAATTAGTCTTTAATTTGAAGCAACAAACTTAAATGGTAATTTGTTTATGCTTTTGCTGTAGCTTTCCTCTATTGTCTGAGATAAAGAGCAATTTGTGGGAATTCTCATTTTGTTTGTAAGCTAACTGGGCTGAAAATATTTTTCTAAACCTTGATCAGATTGGTGGGTCAGATCAATATACTGTAGAGGCCAGGAGTGGTGGTGGCTGCAGTACAACTGCACAGCCCTGACCAAACCAAAATGTGGGAACATGAGAGTATCCAAGTTGTGTCAGTTGTAGACTTAGCATTTTTGCTGGGTGGAACATAGCCACACACGTAGTAAACTCTGTTGTAGAAGTTTTGTGCTTATATTTACATTCCTCAGGGATATTCCCTTCCTCCTTTTAAAGCATCTTTATTTTTAAACTAGGTAAAGATATTTATGTTTTCAATTATAGTTTACAACAATGTGCCCTTCAGTTGTAACTAAGACTAATTGAGTTACTCATTCCCTCAGCTCCAACGGCTATATTATTTAAGCTGATAATGAGTAACTACTCCAAGGATTTCTAGAGGTTTCCATAATAGCAAGATCAAATTTATCCAGGTAAATCTGAATTTCAAATTATAACCTTTCAGATGAAAGTAGCACTTCAGAGATATTGAATCAACACACTCTCAAGAAAGGTAACCCAGGCATTAGTTTGTCCCCACAATGGAAACCTAAGGGAATGGGAGTCCAAGCCAGGTGTGCAAGTTCATTCACTCTTTTCTTTCTTTTCAAATGTCTTTGCCCTGTCACCTTTTCCTTCTTTTACCTTCTAAGAAATTTTCGAGCCTAAAGGAAGATGGTCAATGAATTTTTTAGTACTGAAAGTATTTCTGAACAACATTACAGGTGACTTTTTTCCTTTCTCAATAGGACAAGTGTAGCTGCTACATTTCATTTCATTCCATGCCTTTTTCATCTGTCAGGTGGATTGCTATAATGCCTTAATAGAGTCCTGCTAATTTTCTACTCTTTATCCTTAGTCATGTAGCCTGTGGTGTTAAATTCTTCCTTAGGATTGCATCTCTATTCTTCCAGAGTGTCAGAGTAGAAAGTGAATTCCTCATTAGCACTGTGTGTATTTCTCAATCACAGTACCAGTAATATTGCATCTGGAGGTAATAAACAAGTAGGTAAGGGACACTGGGGTTTACTGCTCCAATTACTGAAACGTCGGAAAAAGAAATAATCTAGGCTTTGAGAAGAAAAGGTACACAAGGATTCTAAGGTTGCTATGTAACATTTTTGATGTAATCAATATTCAGGGATGAGCTTTGAATGTTGTCAACAAGTTTAGCATATGAAGTGGTTTGTACATGTGGAGAATTCCCATTATATGGGATAATTGGCCAGTCATACTCCAGTTCTGTACTTAATTGACTTTCACTACCTATGTTGATAGCAATTTAGTCACGATTTCAATTTTTCTGGGTTCAGTTTTCTCTGAGTTTTGAATATAGTAGTTAGAAGCATGGGTTTTGGTCACACTGAAGTTTAAGTCCTGTCTAAACCATTTATGCCTCTGTAATTTTTGGCCGTTGGAGTTGCAGTTTTCTCATCTGCATAGAATGGGCATAATGATAGTACTAACCACATACGGTTGTATTAAAGATTAATAAGTGAGTGGAACATCATTATTACTTAATATTAGTTACCAAATATTGTTATTGATTTTAATGTAGCTTCTTGAACTCATATCCTGAAAACTATCACTACAAATGAAATGTTTATAAGCATCAAAGGTATGTTTTTAAGAAAAATTATGATACACCAATATTGCATTTTCCAGTTTCAACTTGTTTCAGAGGGAAACTTTGAACCATGAATATTCAAAAAATAGTTACTTACCTAATTCACAGTTCTTTCCTTCAAATCCAAATGGACACCAACATTCATAGGAATTAATGTCATCCTTGCAACTGCCGCCATTTAAACATGGATTGGACTCACACTGATCTCCATCTTTGAGATAGGTTAAGAAATTGAATTGGCACATAAACTGCTTAGAACGCCCAGTCCTCCCCTGTAGATACTCATTGGGATGGGAGTCTGATTTTAGGGTCAGAGCAAAACTACTGACCTGGAAGCCAGCTGCCTATAGGCATATGATGCTCCTGTCTTCCTGAGTTTCTAAAAGCCACCCAAACAAAGATCCTTAGGCTGACACTGTCCTAGAAAAGTGCCCTGAGGAAGGCATGTACATAGTTTATGCAATCCAAGGGAAGAGGGAAAAGGACGTTTTTGTATAGAAAGGTACTATATCAGCACAGGGTGAGAAGGATTTCCAATCCTTCCTTATAGAATGATGGCAGAGTTAATTCCAAGTCAAATTTAATTGCTTCAACAAATATTATCTCTATGTCACACAAGGCTCTATTGTAGGTCTTGTAGAGCAAACTGAGCTAGATAATATATGGCGTTTCCACTTTAGGAACTGACGGCCTAGGCAGGGAGCAAATGAATCTGCTTTCTTGTATTGTCACTTAACTTTGATGTATCATATGCAGTAATGGTTCAAGACAATAGAAAACATGTCAGAAGCGTCTGTTACTACTTAAAGATAGTCTATGTTTTACAAATTCGGTTTCAAATGGTCTAGGTAATGTGAGAGACAGCATTCGATATATCATACAGAATTTAAAAAGATTCTACAGTGTGCTTTATTTATGTATGCATTGGTTATGTTTCCATTCTGCCTTTCTTGAAGTTTCTGCATTTACCGTGTACTTGAAAGCCTTTGAAGACACTGATGGTAAGAAAACAGGAGGAAGGAATAGGTGAAAGGAGAAAAGTCAGAATGAGAAGGGAATCTTTAAGTCTGGTTTCT
The DNA here is from genome assembly GCF_029289425.2 of Pan paniscus. NCBI lineage: Eukaryota > Metazoa > Chordata > Mammalia > Primates > Hominidae > Pan > Pan paniscus. The sequence goes on along the minus strand of NC_073272.2, from coordinate 138,989,753 downwards.
TAGTGCTCTGCCTTAATCCACACTTCTAAAGGAGCTTTGGGGGAGAAGGATGAATAGAACCAGAAGGGAGATGGTAGGCACTTTGAACTAGAAAAATACCCCTGAAGAAAAAAATGGGAGCTTGATCTGTAAGACTCAATATATGAGAAACAAAGGAGTAAGAGATAAAGATAACAATAAGAATCAAAGAATGAGGGAAAAGGGGGAAACTGAGAAATTTCTAATTATCAGTCATATTTTAAAGCAAATCTCCTTGACATCTGGTGTGTAGATTCCTGCCTGTTCTCCCTCTTCTCTGTCAGAAGCGTGTATCCAGGTTCCGTTGACTAAGAGACTAATATCCCTTTATCATAAGTAGTCCCTCCCTGGAAAATTTGCTTATTTGAAAATTAGACCTTGTCCCCTCTGCTCCTAGATCTGATATGCTTTTGCACAGATACTCTAATTTGTTCCAATTCTATGAAAACAAAATCTGTTATCTCTGATTTATTATTATTGATATTCAGAACTGGTCTAAAAATGAGCTACATTTGCCCTTTATATTATAGACCAACAAATGTGAATTATTCAGGATGTTTTACTGAAAGGGTTTGGGCTTTCAGCCAGCTACACAGGAACTCATTTGCTGAGGCATGTCATTAAAATGAGTGTCATTTTATCTCACATTTGGTTCTCCTTTGGTTTCTTGGCTGTGTGTACTTTGGGTTCAGGCAAAGCCATAGACAGTTGGGGTCAAATACAACAAGAGACAAGACCTTACCAAGGGAGAGATTCCTGTTTAAGACTACCAGGTTCCTGTTTAATGAATAACTGCATTTAGATTTGAAGGCCATGAGGTGTAATAGTGAAAGCAAGGGGTTGAGCAGCAGAGAATTTGGCTTCTCTTCTGGGCTTCATGACTCCCCAACTGGGAGACCTTTGGCAGTTCTTTCAACTTCCCTAAGCTTCAGTTTACTCTCCTGTAAAATGGAGTTAATAATGCTTTGGTCACAGGGATGGTGTGAGGGTTAAATGTGATAGGCCTTTTGTAAACTGGAAAGTCTTGACAGATGCTAGTAATGTGGTTTGGACAATCATTCTTCAACCAGGCTCTTTATGTGATGAGTTGATGGTACAGAATAGCACAGCAGTGAGAAGCTTGGGTTTCTACTATGTGCAAGAAGAAACATAGGCTAATTTTGTAGTGATTAGGAACCTTGACTGCAAGTGAAAAGAGGCAGGGAGTTTGTTTCTTTTTTGTTCTTGTTTTTGTTGTTTAATTTTTTGGTTGACGAAGCAGTAGTAACAGAATAATACCCTCCATGTTTTCCAGATAGCTATACCTGTGGTTTAGCAAACAGTGTATCTATGTGACCCAAAAGGCAAGGGCCCAACTTTAAAATATGATCCTGGGGGTGGGGAGTGAGCAATGAAGGGATTGTAGGAGTTTAATAGTCAGGAATTTTTTGGTGGGGAAAATAGGCGTGGATTTACTTTTAGAAATAAATCATGTGATTCAAAGTTCTAAATTCTGCGGGAATGGAGATTGCAAAGACCTATTTGGACTAACTTTAGGGGGCACCTCAGTAGAAGTTGGTATGGTAGTATTCGTTTCTAAGATCAAGGAAAGGTAGATAAAACAATATAACAGAGTCAACTCTTTTTCTCTCATGATTTAAAAACAAAAGTGGAGGAGTTATGAGTTATGAGAGTAAAAGAGTGTCCAGTAGTGTCTCCAGAACATAAACTGTAGAAAATAGAATTGGATTTCCAATTGATGGAAGTTGGTGAATTTGTTGTCTGGATTAATTTCTTTTTATTTATGCAGATAGTCTTAGGTAAGTCAATCTTTGAAACTTACCCTCCCTCAAAATCCTACTGCTGAATTTTAAGTTATTTTAGCTTTAAAGTTAGTTGTCATTAAAGTTTCGAGTTTTCCTTCTTTTGGTCAATTCATTTGATAAATATTTACTGAGTACCTCTTTTCCAGATACTGTTCTAGGTGCTAGGAATATATCAATAAACAAAACAATTGAATATCCCTGCCAACATGAAACTTGCATTTTAGTGGAGTAGGAAAAAATAAATGATAAATAGTATGAGTAAGAAATTATATGATACATTAGATGGTGAAAAGCTCTGTTAAAAAGTAGAGTGGAGTTCTGTACAGGTGTCTAGAGTGGTAAGGCTACTGGGGCAGGTTGAAGTATTAATAGATGGTGAAGGTAGGCCTCATTAAGATGGTAACATTTGGGCAAAGACCCGAAGGAGGTGAGGGAGTCAGCCCACAGGAAGTTGGGAACAGCCAAATAAGAGAAACAGCCAGATAAAGCCTCTAAAGTGGGAGCATCCCTAGAGTGTGCAAGAAGTGACAGGAAGGCCAGGGTGGCTGGAGCCCAGTGTGCGAGGAGAGAAGTAGCAGAGGAGGCAAGAAGGGTAATGGGGAGGGTGGGGAAGGACAATCATGGAAGGGCTTGTGGGCCATGATAATGAGGAGGACTTTGAAGCTATAAACATTTAAGTCAATCAGCAGTCTCTGATTTTACTGGGGAATGCAAACTTTCATTAGGTTCTAAGACACAATCATTTCAGTTTCTTCCTTCCACCTTCCTGGGGTGGAATAATGTTCTTTGTGAAGCCCTAGGGAGGATTAAACTTATTTACCAGCAATAGTTCCCACACTGGCATAACCCTGTAGTATATCACCATTCAATATGGGTTAGAGGGTTGGACTGATCTTTCTGAGTCCTTTTGACAAAGTTTAATATATTATCTATTTATGCAGAGAAAAAACCCACATAATTCTCATATGTTTCATATATTAGCTAGAGGATAAAATGAATTGCTTACCAACATACTGCTTCCAAAATTCAGTCTATAAAGAATAAAAGAAGACAAATTAACGGTAATGTCTAAAGTGTTTTGGTATTGATTTCCTATCTTTTATAACATTTAAAATACATAAATATATATGGATGCTTTAAAATTTTAAAGAGAAGTGTCTTTTTAAAGATTTTCTATTCTATGCTCTGCATCTGAAGGGTATTATGTGGAAATACTCACTGTTCTTTCAGTGTTTTCAAAAACTTCTCGTGCTTCTTCAAAACTACACTTTTCTTCCATACATTCTCTCTCAAGGTTCCCTTGAACAAACTCTTCCAATTTACCTGAATTATACCTCTTTGGCCGATTCAGAATTTTGTTGGCATTTTCATGATCAAGAAAAACTGAAATGTAAAAGAATAATTCTTTAGTTTTAGCAAAAAAGAAAACATCATGAAAATTTTACATCTCTTAAGAAAGTCTTTGTTTTTAATCCAAATAATCTGAAAGCCAATTTCTCTTTAGGGCATGGAGCCAAAATCTGTGATGTTCCCACAGTACTGTATACACATGGAGATTTAGGAATTAAAATTCAATTTTACTTTTAGTCAAGAGAATTCCAGTAATAAAAGGTCAGATTTCTAATCATATTTGAATTTACTTTGGATGAAAAAGAAAGTTCTCAAATGAGCGGTTAACTTCACACTTTGTCATCACTTGAAAATAGCTCATTGAGGATCTTTGCAAAGTGATCCATCACCCTGGCTGGGCTGTTTTCAGAATATCGTTGCCCAAATGACTTTGAACAAATGTCTCCTGAAGAACAGAAGCCTAATTATGGTCCAGCTGCAAATGTGACCCCAGTGTCTGTCACTAGATGTTAAAGAAAAATCACTGCATTAATTTAAAAAAGCAATTTCAGATCAACAGCACCTTTGGTTGGCAAGTGTTATAGGAATTGCAGTGATTTAAGCATCTCTCTAGAATTCAGGATATGTTTTTTTTAAGCTACATCTACCTAGTCTGAAGAGACACTCCTGAACTCTGGAGGATAGATGTCTCTATCTGAATCATATTTCTCCTTCCCTCCCTCCTTCCTCTCCTCTCCTCTCTCTCTCTCTCTATGTGTGTGTGTGTACATATATATACACACATATATATGTGTACATATATACACACACATATATATGTGTACATATATACACACATATATATGTGTACATATGTACATATATGTGTACATATGTACATATATGTGTACATATATACATATATGTGTACATATACTACACATATGTGTACATATATACATATATGCGTACATATATACATATATGCGTACATATATACATATATGCGTACATATATACACATATACGTACATATATACACATATGTGTACATATGTGTGTACATATATACACATATGTACACACATATGTGTACATATGTGTGTGCATATATACACATGTACACACATATGTGTACGTGTGTGTGCATATACACATATGTGTACATATATACATATGTGTGTGCATATATACATATATGTACATATATACACATATGTGTACATATATACACACATATGTGTACATATATACGTATATATGTACATATATACGTATATATGTACACATATATACACGTATATATGTACACATATACACGTATATATGTGTACACATATACACGTGTATATGTGTACACATATACACGTATATATGTGTACATATATACATATATGTACACGTATACACGTATATGTGTGTACATATACACATATATGTGTACATATATGTGTGTGTATATATGTACACATATATATGTATACATATATACACACACATATATATCATATATATCATATCATATATATATATATGAGATAATCATTTGCTGCACAATGACATTTTGGTCAATGATGGACCACATTATACTACAGTGGTCCCATAAGGTTATAATACTGTATTTTCACTGTACCTTTTCTATGTTTAGATACACAAATACCACTGTTACCATTGCCTACAGTGTTCAGTACAGTCACATGCTGTACAGGTTTGCAGCCCAGGAGCCTAGGAGCAATAGGCCACATCAATACCACCTAGGTATGTAGTAAGCTATACCATTTAGGTTTAGGTAAGTACACTCTATTATGTTCGCACAATGATGAAATTGCTTAATGACACATTTCTTAGAATATATCCCCATTGTTAAGGAATGCATGGCTGTATACACACACATGTGTTTGTGTGTTTTCATGTATATACATATATGTGTGTGTATGTATAAAATTAATAACAGGGACTCAAGAAGTTGCCTGGAGTTGTTCCTTTCTTCAAGGGTCTAGCAATATATCTGATACCATCTCAAGAGGACCAAGGGCTTATAAGATGAACTTTCTGGGGTATTTGGGACTACTTCCTGATTAACTCCAAAAAGGAAGAGAAAGGAAAGTAAAAAGGAAAGGAAAGGAACGGAGATGAACTAAACTTTCTTCCCTTATTTTCATTGCAGCTGTTCACTTTATGGAGTGTTCTAGTCCCTTGACATCCCTGCTTTTCCCTTGCTCTGCAAGTTCCTTTTGGGCTCACTTTTTTTCTTTGAATTTAGCCTAGACTTTTTCTCTTCAACTCTTTTTTTTTTTGACAGAGTCTTGCTCTGTCGCCCAGGCTGGAGTGCAGTGGTGCAATCTCAGCTCACTGCAACCTCCATCTCCCAGGTTCAAGCTATTCTCCTGCCTCAGCCTCCCAAGTAGCTGGGATTACAGGCACCCGCCACCATGCCCAGCTAATTTTTGTATTTTTAGTAAAGCCGGGGTTTCACCATTTCACCTTGTTGGCCAGGCTGGTGTCGAACTCCTGACCTCAAGTGATCTGCCTGCCTGGGCCTCTGAAAGTGCTGGGATTATAGGTGTGAGCCACCATGCCAGGCCTCTCTTCAACTCTTCATTGGCCATATTTCTCAATTTCCTTCACTCGTTTGCAATGCTGTGCCCACCCTGCAATCCTAGCCCCTAAATTGGAGCAGCCATCTGCCTTCATCCTTCTCTTCCCAGACAGCCGAGGACTGTGAAGGAAAAAAAATCACCAAAATGCAGATGGATGCCACCACATATTGATGCCTCACAGCCTCCACCCACCTCTCTGCTCAGCAACTCATTTACTTGGCCCTGGACACTCCTAAATAGCATCCATACCTGCATCCATTTACAGTCGTTCCTCAGTATCCATGGAAAATTGGTGGCAAGACCCCCTGCAAATATCAAGATCTGTGGATGCTCAAGTCTCCGATATAAAAATGGCTTACTATTTGCATATAACCTAAACACATCCTCCTTTGTACTTTAAATCATCTCTAGGTTTCTCTTAATAGCTAATACAATGTAAATGCTATGTAAATAGTTGTTATGCTGTATTGTTTAGGGAATAATGAAAGATAAAAAAGTCTGTACATGTTCAGTAGAGATGCCACCATCCATTTTTTTCTTGAATATTTTTGATCTGCAGTTAGTTGAATCTGTGGCTGTGGAACTCACAGGGAGAGCTGACTGTACAGTGTGGTTGAGTGAAAAAACAGACGTTAGAATCAGATCAGACAGAAATAGGTTTGAATCAAGTATCTGCCTCCTCTAGACCTGTGACCTTGGACAAGTCACACAAGCTCTGAACCTTAACTTTGTCAAATGTAAATTAGGTTTAACAGTAGTATAATAAGAATATCCACCTCACAGGTGTTGGCAGGATCAGTGAGACAATATGCTGGTTATCTCTTTTTCTCCCTATTCCTTTCATGTTGGCCTTACTTTCTTCTGTTTTAAATTTCTCAATTCTCTTTAGCTCTTTAATAACTTCTGTGTAGCTCTTTTCCTTCCTTAATCACATTTATATAATGAAATGACTATTGTCACAATCAGGAATGACCTAAAGAATAATTTTGAGTTTATGTATTTACTGGCTGCTCTAAATAATTTCTAATTGTTGATCTCTCCCTTTTTAGGAAACTCTTTTTATAATAATCACTCTATTCTGGTTCCCCGCTTTGCTCTAACTCCTGTTATCCATCCAGCACTTGAATTGATTAACTCCTGTTCCTCTCCATGGCCCTTAAATGTCCAGGGTTCTCCCAGGCTCCAGCCTCAGCTTTTTCCTTTTTCACCTTATATATACTTGCTAGGGCTGGGACAAGAGTGAACCAAACAAGGCATGTAGGGCACAATATTTAAGAGGTCCTCACTTCTCGGGGCATACAAGTATATTTATGCCCTACAGGCCTTGCTTACCACAGTCTAGTCCGGCCCTGACCCTGTCAACAAAATTTACTGAGCATACAACCACTACTGCCAGGCACTGTACTAGGTATCACAATATCCATGCTCACTCTCCAGATGCCCACACACGTGGCTGTAACTACTGTTTACAGAACAATGAGTTCCAAATACTCACCTATAGTCAGATACGTCTCCTGAATTTCAGATTATCTTTCCAACTCCCTAACTGTATATCATAATGTAGCCAGTAATAGCTAATGTATATGTAATGCTTCTGCTGTGTTGGACACTGTGCTCAGTAACTTTGCATCCATTATCTCACTTCATCCTCACAAAAGTCCCACGAGATAGGCACTGTCATCTTATTTTTATAAATGAGGAAGACAGATTCATAGAGGCTAAGGGCTTTGCCCAAGGTAACATACTAAAACATCAGACCCAGGATTCAGACTCTGGCAGTCAGACTAAAGAGCCAGTTCTCTTAGACATTATTCTGTGGTCCCTAATCACATCAAACACAAAGTCCCCAAGACTCTAGCCATTTCCCCTTCCATACCCAGATGGTTAAGTCATACCACTTCTACTTCCTTAATATCATTTGAACTCTCCTCTTTTTTTGTACTGCTACTGTTCAGGTTCTAGCCTTTATGTCTCCCGCAGATAATTGCAATAGTCTCAGGACTGCTCTCTCCTAGTCTTGGTACGGCCCCCTCCCCCACTATCATTTCATTAGCGTGTTGCCAGACTGGGCATCCTAAATCAGCCATCAGTGGTACTCCTTATGTTTATACTTTGATACCTCCATATTGCATTTTATTGTCCAATCTCCTTAGGTTAATGACTTCATTATCTGATGACCAGCTCTGCCTAGTTTACCTGTCTCACTTGTCATAGTCCATATGGAACCATACAAAACTCCTGAAATACCTCTCGTTCTTGCAAATCTGAGTCTTTGCACATGAGTGATCCTCTTTGCATAAAATGCCCTTATATCAGACATTTAAAGAGAGAGAACGCCTACTCATCTTTTAAGACCCAGATGAAAATATTATCTCTCTATCAATTGTTTCCCCATTTAATGTGTTCCTTTCTCTATGCTCCCTTAGTACCTAGTGCACATTTTATCACATTATATTGAAACCTCTCACCTGGCCTCATGCTGCTTTAGATCAAAGAGGGAGTCTGGTTTATCCCCATACCCCTAGTACCCTGACACAGTACCTGGCACCGTAGTTGTAACTCAGTAATGTCTGAATGAAGGACATCTTTGATGCATACACTTTACAAAACTAAACTGGTTTTACAGAACTGTTTTAATTTCAAAATTCCAAACTGTTGCAATAATACCTAAAGGCAGCAGCCATGAAAATGCAACATCTCAGCAAATCACTCACCGAAACTCCTTTTAGAAGCCAATGAGAGTTTAATAGCAGAAGAGAGTGCTGCATTAATACTGTCTATCCTTAGAAAAATTCCCCTGGCCCCTTCCTCAAGGGCTTATTATCTCTGGCTACAATGGCTGCAGAATCACATTGCCTTTCTCCTTAGTATTATCTGGGGATCGTATATTTAACTTCCCTTCAGGTTTATCGCTAGTCATTATTTCCCAGGCTCCAAAAGCCTGGTTCATCCTTATTCTTATCTATCCTTTCCCCAGCATCTGAAGTCTTCAAGGGGGCAGAAGCCCTCTTACAACCTTCATCATCTCACCACTTATATAGAAGAAAGGGTTTGGATGCTTTGTCCTCCCAGATGTCACACTAATGAGATATATCTAATGGCCTTGCTTTATGTCCTGCTTTGTGAGTTTTCCAACAAATTTTCTTTATCCCTTGACTTTACTCACTTTGCTAGTTTAACCTCTGTATTTTTTTTTATCGTTATTTCAGCATTTCAGTCTGATTTCACAGCTGACATCATGTCTGGAGTGGGAACCACAGGGCCAGTCAGCTTTCTGGGGGTGCTTAGGGTTGGCACCCCTGATCCTGGTACTGTCAGCTACTAGATTTGATTCTAGAAAGTTGACAAGTAAGTGTGATAAATGCTTCCTGTGAGAACATGCTGTTTGTCCAAATGGGATAATTTCTTCCCTGTATGCCTTCCTCTGGGGAATATATAAAGTCACTGTAGTTGTGAAAAAACAAAGTGATATATGTTGCATTAGCTAACTTCCTACTCTTTATGTCAATTCTTAAGCTTGCTTTTCTCCCCTAGGGAACTCAACTGAGTATTGTGTTTCCCCAAATATCAACTCCAAGATGTTTGACATAGAGACAAAATGATTTTTTCCTAATCCATGAAAAGCTTTGGTGATAACTAACAGCTTGCTAATGAAAGGTTAATCTTTATGTTTTAACTAAAACTTTAAATTGAAGATATATAATTTAAAAAATTAGAGACATACCTCATTACATACTTCTGAAACCTTGAAATGTCATATATCTTAAAATCAGACTTTTTGTGTAAATAAGGCCATTGTTTGTGCTTTTGTTTCCCATTTTGATTTCAAAGTGGTAAGTCCAAACAAAAATAATATGGTTATTTTTTTTTCACTATATTCTGCTATTTCTTTGTTTTCCCACTTTTAATTTTTTTAAACCAAGGAGATGAATGTTTTCTAACAGGAATTACATGGCCAAATCATGAACTGAACAGTGTTTATTAAACATAAATGCATCATAAGCATTGTCGATCTATTTAGTTTTAAAAATGAAGAAGAAGAAAACCTAGCTAACAAAGAACCAGTACTTACCAACCTGCGTGCTGGCTGTTAGACTCTTCAATATTGCTGTCAAATCATGTAATCAAAATTTAGTGAAGAAGACAGCATCAGATATTTCTATATCTAAAAGGCAAGCATACTCAATGTATTTTAAAAAAGGAAACAAACCTGTACATTCAGCACTGAGTAGATATCCTAAAAGGCAGATGGTGATGAGGCCTGGTGATTCTGCCATGATCATGTTCACGCGCTGCATAACCTTTGCTAGCAGATTGTGAAAGTGGTAAGGTCGATTAGTTGTACCAAAGTACAAGCTGAGCTGTATTTACTTCTGGGAAATAATGTCCATCTCCCTCAATGGGTCTTTGGACTATTTCCAATGGCCTCTTGGGACAAGTGAAGAGAATGGGCAGTGGTCATTATTAAATTTCACCTCTGATTTCGTGGGCTTCTGCCACTGTGGCTGATTTGAGTCTGAAACAGGAAGTGACACATCTTCAGAATGGAGATAGGCATAGTGGCTACATTTACTGTGGCAGCACAGTTCATCAGTGGGACCCATCGTATCTTTGTCAGAGAGCAATGATGTTTACCAAAATGGCTGTACCACTTTACATTTCCATCAGCAATGTATGAGTGGTCCAGTTAGTCTGATTTTTTTTTTTACTGTCAGATTCTTAAGGTTGTTTATATATTCTAGATATGAGTCCTTTCATAGATACGTGGATTAAATATATTGTCTCCAGCCTGTAGCTTGTCTTTTGTCCTCTTAATTAGGTCTTTCACAGAGTAGAATTTTTTAGTTTTGATGTAGTCCAGTTTATTTGTTTTTGTTTTATGGATCACATTTAGAACTCTTCCACTAACACTAGATCCTGATGATTTTTTTCCTATTTTTTTCTAAATGTTTTACAGTTTGAAGTTTTAGATTTATGCCCATGCTCCATTTTGAGTTAATATTTGTGTAAAGTATGATGTTTAGGTCAAACTTCATTTTTTTTTCCATAGGTATGTCCAATTTATCCAGCACAATTTGTTAAAACAAAAAACAAAAATACCACCCTATCCTTCCTCGATTGAATGGCTTCTGAAATTTTTTCGTAAGTCAGTTAACCATATTGTTTTCGGTCTACTTCCAGTTTCTCTATCTATTCTTTGTGCCATTGATGTATTTATCCCTCTGTCAATATAACACTGTCATAATTACTGTAGCTATGTAGTAAGACTTTATATTAGGTAGAGTGATTCCTCCAACTTTATTCTTCATTTGGTAAGATATTTTTAACTGTTCTAAGGGCTTGTATAAATTTTAGAATGATCTTTTTTTATTATTATACTTTAAGTTTTAGGGTACATGTGCACAACGAGCAGGTTTGTTACATATGTATACATGTGCCATGTTGGTGTGCTGTAACCATTAACTCGTCATTTAGCATTAGGTATATCTCCTAATGCTATCCCTCCCCTCACCCCCCACCCCACAACAGGCCCCGGTGTGTGATGTTCCCCTTCCTGTGTCCATGTGTTCTCATTGTTCAGTTCCCACCTATGAGTGAGAACATGCGGTGTTTGGTTTTTTGTCCTTGCGATAGTTTGCTGAGAATGATGGTTTCTAGCTTCATCCATGTCCCTACAAAGGACATGAACTCATTTTCTTTTTATGACTGCCTAGTATTCCATGGTGTATATGTGCCACATTTTCTTAATCCAGTCTATCATTGTTGGACATTTGGGTTGGTTCCAAGTCATTGCTATTGTGAAAAGTGCCGCAATAAACATACGTGTGCATGTGTCTTTATAGCAGCATGATTTATAATACTTTGGGTATATACCCAATAATGGGATGGCTGGGTCAGATGGTATTTCTAGGTCTAGATCCCTGAGGAATCGCCACACTGACTTCCACAATGGTTGAACTAGTTTACAGTCCCACCAACAGTGTAAAAGTGTTCCTATTTCTCCACATCCTCTCCAGCACCTGTTGTTTCCTGACTTTTTAATGATTGCCATTCTAACTGGTGTGAGATGGTATCTCATTGTGGTTTTGATTTGCATTTCTCTGATGGCCAGTGATGATGAGCATTTTTTCATGTGTCTTTTGGCTGCATAAATGTCTTCTTTTGAGAAGTGTCTGTTCATATCCTTCGCCCACTTTTTGATAGGGTTGTTTGATTTTTTCTTGTACATTTATTTAAGTTCTTTGTAGATTCTGGATATTAGCCCTTTGTCAGATGAGTAGATTGCAAAAATTTTCTCCCATTCTTTAGGTTGCCTGTTCACTCTGATGGTAGTTTCTTTTGCTGTGCAGAAGCTCTTTAGTTTCATTTGATCCCATTTGTCAATTTTGGCTTCTGTTGCCATTGCTTTTGGTGTTTTAGACATGAAGTCCTTGCCCATGCCTATGTCCTGAATGGTATTGCCTAGGTTTTCTTCTAGGGTTTTTATGGTTTTAGGTCTAGCATTTAAGTCATTAATCCATCTTGAATTAATTTTTGTATAAGGTATAAGGAAGGGATCCAGTTTCAGCTTTCTACATATGGCTAGCCAGTTTTCCCAGCACCATTTATTAAAGAGGGAATCCTTTCCCCATTTCTTGTTTTTGTCAGATTTTTCAAAGATCAGATAGTTGTAGATATGTGGCATTATTTCTGAGGGCTCTGTTCTGTTCCATTGGTCTGTATCTCTGTTTTTGTAGCAGTACCATGCTGTTTTGGTTACTGTAGCCTTGTACTATAGTTTGAAGTCAGGTAGCATGATGCCTCCAGCTTTGTTCTTTTGGCTTAGGATTGACTTGGCATTGCGGGCTCTTTTTTGGTTCCATATGAACTTTAAAGTAGTTTTTTCCAATTCTGTGAAGAAAGTCATTGGTAGCTTGATGGGGATGGCATTGAATCTATAAATTACCTTGGGCAGTATGGCCATTTTCACGATATTGATTCTTCCTACCCATGAGCATGGAATGTTCTTCCATTTGTTTGTATCCTCTTTTATTTCATTGAGCAGTGGTTTGTAGTTCTCCTTGAAGAGGTCCTTCACATCCCTTGTAAGTAGGATTCCTAGGTATTTTATTCTCTTTGAAGCAATTGTGAATGGGAGTTCACTCATGATTTGGCTGTCTGTTTGTCTGCTATTGGTGTATAAGAATGCTTGTGATTTTTGCACATTGATTTTGTATCCTGAGACTTTGCTGAAGTTGCCTATCAGCTTAAGGAGATTTTGGAATGAGACAATGGGGTTTTCTAGATATACAATCATGTCATCTGCAAACAGGGACAATTGGACTTCCTCTTTTCCTAATTGAATACCCTTTATTTCCTTCTCCTTCCCGATTGCCCTGGCCAGAACTTCCAACACTATGTTGAATAGGAGTGGTGAGAGAGGGCATCCCTGTCTTGTGCCAGTTTTCAAAGGGAATGCTTCCAGTTTTTGCCCATTCAGTATGATATTGGCTGTGGGTTTGTCATAGATAGCTCTTATGATTTTGAGATACATCCCATCAATATCTAATTTATTGAGAGTTTTTAGCATGAAGGTTGTTGAATTTTGTCAAAGGCCTTTTCTGCATCTATTGAGATAATCATGTGGTTTTTGTCTTTGATTCTGTATATATGCTGGATTACATTTATTGATTTGCATATGTTGAACCAGCCTTGCATCCCAGGGATGAAGCCCACTTGATTATGGTGGATAAGCTTTTTGATGTGCTGCTGGATTCGATTTGCCAGTATTTTATTAAGGATTTTTGCATCGATGTTCATCAGGGATATTGGTCTAAAATTCTCTTTTTTTGTTGTGTCTCTGCCAGGCTTTGGTATCAGGATGATGCTGGCCTCATAAAATGAGTTAGGGAGGATTCCCTCTTTTTCTATTGATTGGAATAGTTTCAGAAGGAATGGTACCAGCTCCTCCTTGTACCTCTGGTAGAATTTGGCTGTGAATCCATCTGGTCCTGGACTTTTTTTGGTCGGTAAGCTATTAATTATTGCCTCAATTTCAGAGCCTGTTACTGGTCTATTCAGAGATTCAACTTCTTCCTGGTTTAGTCTTGGGAGGGTGTATGTGTCAAGGAATTTATCCATTTCTTCTAGGTTTTCTAGTTTATTTGCGTAGAGGTGTTTATAGTATTCTCTGATGGTAGTTTGTATTTCTGTGGGATCGGTGGTGATATCCCCTTTATCATTTTTTATTGCATCTATTTGATTCTTCTCTCTTTTCTATTAGTCTTGCTAGTGGTCTATCAGTTTTGTTGATCTTTTCAAAAAACCAGCTCCTGGGTTCATTGATTTTTTGAAGGGTTTTTTGTGTCTCTATTTCCTTCAGTTCTGCTGTGATCTTAGTTATTTCTTGCCTTCTGCTAGCTTTTGAATGTGTTTGCTCTTGCTTCTCTAGTTCTTTTAATTGTGATGTTAGGGTGTCCATTTTAGATCTTTCCTGCTTTCTCTTGTGGGCATTTAGTGCTATAAATTTCCCTCTACACACTGCTTTGAATGTGTCCCAGAGATTCTGGTATGTTGCGTCTTTGTTCTTGTTGGTTTCAAAGAACATCTTTATTTCTGCCTTCATTTCGTTATGTACCCAGTAGTCATTCAGGAGCAGGTTGTTCAGTTTCCATGTAGTCGAGTGGTTTTGAGTGAGTTTCTTAATCCTGAGTTCTAGTTTGATTGCACTGTGGTCTGAGAGACAGTTTGTTATAATTTCTGTTCTTTTACATTTGCTGAGGAGTGCTTTACTTTCAACTATGTGATCAATTTTGGAATAGGTGTGGTGTAGTGCTGAGAAGAATGTATATTCTGTTGATTTGGGGTGGAGAGTTCTGTAGATGTCTATTAGGTCTGCTTGGTGCAGAACTGAGTTCAATTCCTGGATATCCTTGTTAACTTTCTGTCTCGTTGATCTGTCTAATGTTGACAGTGGGGTGTTAAAGTCTCCCATTATTATTGTGTGGGAGTCTAAGTCTCTTTGTAGGTCTCTAAGGACTTGCTTTATGAATCTGGGTGCTCCTGTATTGGGTGCATATATATGTAGGATAGTTAGCTCTTCTTGTTGAATTGATCCCTTTACCATTATGTAATGGACTTCTTTGTCTCTTTTGATCTTTGATGGTTTAAAGTCTGTTTTATCAGAGGCTAGGATTGCAAACCCTGCCTTTTTGTTTTCCATTTGCTTGGTAGATCTTCCTCCATCCTTTTATTTTGAGCCTATGTGTGTCTCTGCACGTGAGATGGGTTTCCTGAATACAGCACACTGATGGGTCTTCACTCTTTATCCAATTTGCCAGTCTGTGTCTTTTAACTGGAGCATTTAGCCCATTTACATTTAAGGTTAATATTGTTATGTGTGAATTTGATCCTGTCATTATGATGTTAGCTGGTTATTTTGCTCATTAGTTGATGCAGTTTCTTCCCAGCCTCGATGGTCTTTACAATATGGCATGTTTTTGCAGTGGCTGGTACCAGATGTTCCTTTCCATGTTTAGTGCTTCCTTCAGGAGCTCTTTTAGGACAGGCCTGGTTTTGACAAAATCTCTCAGCATTTGCTTGTCTATAAAGTATTTTATTTCTCCTTTACTTATGAAGCTTAGTTTGGCTGGATATGAAATTCTGGCTTGAAAATTCTTTCCTTTAAGAATGTTGAATATTGGCCTCCACTCTCTTCTGGCTTGTAGAGTTTCTGCTGAGAGATCAGCTGTTATTCTGATGTGCTTCCCTTTGTGGGTAACCCAACCTTTCTCTCTGTCTGCCCTTAACATTTTTTCCCTTCATTTCAACTTTGGTGAATCTGACAATTATGTTTCTTGGAGTTGCTCTTCTCGAGGAGTATCTTTTTGGTGTTCTTTGTATTTCCTGAATTTGAATGTTGGCCTGCCTTGCTAGATTGGGGAAGTTCTCCTGGATAATATCCTGCAGAGTGTTTTCTATCTTGGTTCCATTCTCCCCGTCACTTTCAGGTACACCAATCAGACGTAGATTTGGTCTTTTCACATAGTCCCATATTTCTTGGAGGCTTTGTTCCTTTCTTTTTATTCTTTTTTCTCTAAACTTCTCTTCTCACTTCATTTCATTCATTTGATCTTCCATCACTGATACCCTTTCTTCCAGTTGATTGAATCGGTTATTGAGGCTTGTGCATTCATCACATAGTTCTCGTGCCATGGTTTTCAGCTCCATCAGGTCTTTTAAGGACTTCTCTGCATTGGTTATTCTAGGTAGCCATTCGTCTAATTTTTTTTCAATGTTTTTAACTTCTTTGCCATGGGTTCGAACTTCCTCCTTTAGCTCGGAGTAGTTTGATCATCTGAAGCCTTGTTCTCTCAACTCGTCAAAGTCATTCTCCGTCCAGCTTTGTTCCATTGCTGGTGAGGAGCTGCATTCCTTTGGAGGAGGAGAGGTGCTCTGATTTTTAGAGTTTCCAGTTTTTCTGCTCTGTTTTTTCCCCATCTTTGTGGTTTTATCTACCTTTGGTCTTTGATGATGGTGACGTACAGATGGGATTTTGGTGTGGATGTCCTTTCTGTTTGTTAGTTTTCCTTCTAACAGTCAGGACACTCAGCTACAGGTTTGTTGGAGTTTACTGGAGGTCCACTCCAGACTCTGTTTGCCTGGGTATCAGCAGCAGAGGCTGTAGAACAGCGGATATTGGTGAACAGCAAATGTTGCTGCCTAATCATTCCTCTGGAAGTTTTGTCTCAGAGGAGTACCCGGCCGTGTGAGGTGTCAGTCTGCCCCTACTGGGGGGTGCCTCCCAGTTAGGATACGCGGGGGTCAGTGACCCACTTGAGGAGGCAGTCTGTCCATTCTCAGATCTCAAGCTGCATGCTGGGAGAACCACTACTCTCTTCAAAGCTGTCAGACAGGGACATTTAAGTCTTCAGAGGTTTCTGCTGCCTTTTGTTTGGCTATGCCCTGCCCCCAGAGGTGGAGTCTACAGAGGCAGGCAGGCCTCCTTGATCTGGGTTCCACCCAGATTGAGCTTCCTGGCCACTTTGTTTACCTCCTCAAGCCTCAGCAATGGTGGAAGCCCCTCCCCCAGCCTCACTGCCACCTTGCAGTTTGATCTCAGTCTGCTGTGCTAGCAATGAGCGAGGCTCCGTGGGTGTAGGGCCCTCTGAGCCAGGCGTGGGATATAATTTCCTGGTGTGCCATTTGCTAAGACCATTGGAAAAGCACAGTATTAGGGTGGGAGTGACCCGATTTTCCAGGTGCCGTCTGTCACCCCTTTCTTTCACTAGGAAAGGGAATTCCCTTATCCCTTGCGCTTCCTGGGTGAGGTGATGTCTCGCCCTGCTTCGACTCATGCTCGGTGTGCTGCACCCACTCTCCTGCACCCACTGTCCAACACTCCCCATTGAGATGATTCCGGTACCTCAGTTGGAAATGCAGACATCACCCATCTTCTGCGTCACTCATGCTGGGAGCTGTAGACTGGAGCTGTTCCTATTCAGCCATCTTGGCTCCACCCCTTCCAGGGTGTACTTTAAATCCATTGTTTCTTTGTTGACTTTCTGTCTTGATGACCTGTCTAGTGCTCTCAGTGGAGTATTGAAGTACCTCACTATTATTGTGTTGCTATTTATCTCATTTCTTAGGTCTAGTAGTAATTGTTTTATAAATTTGGGAGCTCCAGTGTTAGGTGCATATATATTTAGAATTGTGATATATATATATATATATATATATATATATATAGTAATTGTTTTATAAATTTGGGAGCTCCAGTGTTAGGTGCATATATATTTAGAATTGTGATATATATATATATATATATATATATATATATATATATATATATATTTTTTTTTTTTTTTTTTTTTTTTTTTTGAGATGGAGTCTCACACTGTCACCCAGGCTGGAGTGCAGTGACACGATCTTAGCTCACTGCAAGCTCCACCTCCCAGGTTCACGCCATTCTCCTGCCTCAGCCTCCCAATTAGCTGGGACTACAGGCACCCACCACCATGCCCAGCTAATTTTTTGTATTTTTAGTAGAGATGGGGTTTCACCATGTTAGCCAGGATGGTCTCCATCTCCTGACCTCATGATCTGCCTGCCTCAGCCTCCCAAAATGTTGGGATTACAGGCGTGAGCCACCGTGCCTGGCCTAGAATTGTGATATTTTCATGTTGGACAAGGCGTTTTATCATTATATAATGCCTCTCTTTTTCTTTTTTTTATTGCTGTTCCTTTAAAGTTTGTTTTGTCTAATATAAGAATAGCTACTCCTGCTCGTTTCTGGTGTCCATTTGCCTGGAATGTCTTTTTTCACCCCTTTACCTTAAGTTTATGTGAGTCCTTATGTGTTAGGCGAGTCTCTTGAAGGCAGGATATATGTGGTTGGTGAATTCTCATCCATTCTGAAATTCTGTATCTTTTAAGTGGAGCATTTAGGCCATTTATATTCAAGGCTTGTATTGAGATATGAGATACTATTCTATTCATTGTGCTATTTGTTGCCTGTGTACCTTGTTTTTTTTCTGTATTTTTGCTTTGTAAGTCCTGTAAGATTTATGCTTTAAAGAGGTTCTGGTTTTCTTTATGTTTCCAGGATTTGTTTCAAGATTGAGAGCTCCTTTTAGCAGGTCTTGTAGTGCTGACTTTGTAGTGGCAAATTCTCTTAGCATTTGTTTGTCTGAAATAGACTAAATCTTTCCTTCATTAATGAAGCTTAGTTTTGCTGGATACAAAACTCTTCACTGATTATTGTTTTGTTTAAGGAGTCTGAAGATAGGGCCATAATCCCTTCTAGTTTGTAGGGTTTCTGCTGAGAAATCTGCTGTTAACCTGATAGATTTTCCTTTATAGGTTACCTGGTGCTTTTGCCTCACAGGTCTTAAGATTCTTTCCTTCATCTTGACATTAGATAACCTGATGACAGTGTGCCTAGGCAATGACCTTTCGGCAATGAATTTCCCAGGTGTTTTTTGAGCTTCTTGTATTTGGATGTCTAGGTCTCTAGCAAGGCCAGGGAAGTTTCTCTTTGATTATTCTCCCAAATATGTTTTCCAAACTTTAGACTTCTCTTATTTTCTTTAGGAATACCAATTATTCTTAGGTTTGGTTGTTTAACATAATCCCAAACTTCTTGGAGGCTTTGTTCAGTTTTTTTGGTCTTTTTTCTTTGTCTTTGTTGGATTAAGTTAATTTGAAAACCTTGTCTTTGAACTCTGAAGTTCTTTCTTCTGCTTGTTCAATTCTATTGCTGAGATTTTGTAGTACATTTTGCATTTCTCTAAGTGTGTTCTTTATTTCCTGAAGTTGTGATTGTTTTTTATTTATGCTATCTATTTCACTGACGATTTCTCCCCTCATACCTTGTATCATTTTTTAATTTCCTTAAATTGTTTGTGCCTTTTTCTCATTTCTCTGGTGCCTTCTTTATTAGCTTAATAATCAACATTCTGAATTCTTTTTCAGGTAAATCAGGGATTTCTTCTTGGTTTGGATCCATTGGATCTGTTGGTGAGCTAGTGTGATTACTTGGGGTTGTTAAAGAACCTCATTTTGTCATATTTCCAGAATTGTTTTTCTGGTTTCTTCTCATTTGGGTAGGCTATGTCAGAGGGAAGATCTGGGGCTCAAGGCTGCTGTTCAGATTCTTTTGTCCCATGGACTGTTCCCTTGATGTAGTACTCTCCCCCTTTTGCCTGGGATGTGGCTTCCTGATAGCTGAACTGTAGCGATTGTTATTTCTCTTCTGGATCTAGCTACCCAGCAGGGCTACCAGACTTTGGTCTGGGTCTGGGGATTGTCTGACAGAATCCTTTGATGTGAATTGTCTTCAGGTCTCTCAGCCATGGATACCAGCACCTGCTCTGGTGGAGGAGGCAGGAGAGTGAAATGGTCTCTATGAGGGTCCTTAGTTTTGGTTGTTTAATGCTGTCTCCCAAGGTCCTGCAGGAGCAATCCACTTCTTCACAGCAAAAGGAAACTATCAACAGAGTAAACAGACAATCTACAGAATGGGAGAAAATATTCACAGACTATGCATCCAAGTAAGGTTTATCCAGAATCTATAAGAAACTTAAACAACTCAACAAGCAAAAACCAAATAACCCTATTAAAAAGTGGGCAAAAGGCATGGACAGACACTTCTCAAAAGAAGACATATTAGCAGCTGACAAACGTATGAAAAAATGCTCAACATCATTAATCATCAAAGAAATGCAAATCAAACCCACAATGAGATACCATCTCACACCAGTCAGAGTGACCATTATTAAAAAGTCAAAAACCAACACATACTGGCGAGGCTACAGAGAAAAGGAGATACTTATATACTGTTGGTGGGAATGTAAGTTGGTTCAGCCACTGTGGAAAGCAGTATGGAGATTTCTCAAGGAACTCAGAACTACCATTTGACCCAGCAATCCTGATACTGGATATATATCCAAAAGAAAGAAATCTTTCTACCAAAAAGACACATGCACTTGCATGTTCATTGCAGCATTATTTACAGTAGCAAAGATATGAAATCAACCTAAGTGTCTATCAACAGTGGATCGAATAAAGAAAATGTAGTACATATACACCATGGAATACTACACAGCCATAAAAAGAATGAAATCCTGTTCTTTGCAACAACATGGATATAGCTGAAGGCCATTATTCTAAGTGAACAAATGCAGAAAAAGAAAACCAAATACCACATGTTCTCACTTATAAGTGGGAGCTAAACATTGGGTACTCATGGACAAAGATGGCAATAATGGGTAATGAGAACTACTAGAGGGTGAGTAAGGGGGTAAGGGTTGAAAAACCACCTGTTGGGTACTATGCTCACTACTTGGGTGGTGGGATCATTTGCATTCCAAACCTCAGTATCACATAATATACCCGTGTAACAAATCTGCATATGTACCCCCTGAATCTGAAATAAAAGTCGAAATTGTAAAAAAATTGAAAATGATTCCAAAATACCATCAAATATCCAATCAATGTTCATTTGGTTGTGATTTCCTGATTGTCCTATAACTCTCCATTTTCATAGTGTGTTTTGCCAATGTCCTTCACAAGTAATTAATGAGGTATTTAAAAATACAATAAGCATTAAAAAAATTTTAGGTTCGGGGGTACATGTGCAGGTTTGTTACATTGGTATATTATGTAATGCTGGGGTTTGGGCTTCTATTGAGCTCATCACCCAATTAGTGAACATAGTACTCAATAGTTTTTCAACCCTTTTCTCCCTCCCTCCCTTCTGTCATTCTAATGTGAGCATTAACTGCTCTAAATTTCTTTCTCAGTATTGCTTTAGCTTCATTTCACAAAATTGACATGTTCTATTCTCATTTTTATTCAGTTCAATGTTTTCTTTAATTTCCTTTGAGGCTTCCTTTTAAACCCATGGCTTATTTAAAAGTTAGTTGTTTAAGTTTCATGTGTTTAGATATTTTCATTTCATCCTTCCGATATTGATTTCTAGTTTGATTCCATTATTGTCAGAGAACACACTATAATTTCAGTGTTTTCTTATGTTGAAGTTTCTTTTATGGCCCAGGATATGGTCTGTATTTGTGAATCTTATGTGGCTCTTGAAAAAAAAGTGTATTCTGCTGTTGGGGGGCGGGTGGGGGAGCATTGTATATATACCGATTCTATCCTGTAGGTTGATTGTGTTATTCATATCTTCTGTATTGCTAATATTATATCTAGTATTTCTATCAGTTGCTGACAGGGCAGTGTTAAAGTTCCCACCTGTAATTTTGGATTTGCCTATTTATTCTTTCAGCGCTATCAGATTTAGCTTTATGTATTTTGAAACGCTGTTATTTAGTGTGTACCCATTTAGGGTCATTATAATTCCCTGGTAGATTGATCCTTTTATGTTTGTTATGTCCCTCTTTGTTTTTAGTAATTTTCTTTGCTCTTATGTTGACTTTATTTGATATTAATATAGCTACTTCTGTGTTTTGCTTGTTTTACTATCAATGATTGCATGATACATATTTTTCTCTTTCTATCCTTTTGCTTTCATCCCACTTATGTTCATTTAAAATTGTTTATTTATTTATTTATTTTGGAGGTAGAGACTTGCTTTGTTGCCCAGGCTGGTCTCAAACTCCTGGGCTCAAGTGACCACTCTGCCTCAGCCTCCTGAGTAGCTGGAACTGTAGACATGTGCCACCTATATGGCTGAGTCATATTTTTTTAATGTCTCTGTCAATTTCTGTCTTTTGATTGGTACATTTAGACCATTTATATTTATACCTCTGCTCGTTCCATCTTCCTATCCAATGCTCCAAGATTTTTTCTCTTATTATTTGCCTCTTTTTGAAGAATTTTTAAAGCCATTCATTAAAGATAAGTCTGTTGGCAACAAATTATTTTCATTATTCTTTGTCTGAAAATGTTTCATTTCCCTTTCACTCCTAAAGATTGGTTTCACCGAGCATATAATTTGTGGTTGATAGTTCCTTCTTTCTTCTTCAGTACTTGAAAAATGTGCCACTTCCCTCAGACCTCCATGATTTCAGATCAGAAATTGATACTCATTCAAATTCAAATAGGTAATGTGTCATTTTCCACTGAGTGCTTTCAAGATTTTTTTTTGACTTTTCAGAAGCATACTTATTATGTGTTTTGGTATGCATTTATTTGTGTTTATACTACTTGGGGTTTATTAAACTTTTTGAATCTTTAAGTTTGTGTCTTTTGCCAAAACTGAAAATTTTCAGCATAATTTCTTTGCCCTAGTTTCTTTTTCTTCTCCCTCTGGGACACTGATGGTATAAATGTTGCATCTATTTTATTGTCTTACGGGTTCTTTAGTCTCTTTCATTTTTATTAGTCTTTATTATCTTTTTCTCTGTTCTTAAGTGTTGGGACCAGCCTCAACACCACCCGTAGGGTACCCAAAGTCCGGTGGCGATGAAGGAATGAGAAGAGACAAGTTAAGAGTGGGGGCCAGGGGGCCAATTGTAAAATGGAGTCTGCAGAAGGCTCAGAGCTCTGGTCTCCACATTATTTATTCAGTACAATTACTTAGATTTAAGAAGCAGATGTTCAGGGCAAAACAGTGAAAGGGAGGCAGTGTGTCATATGCGTAATTTATAGCAGTGGTGGTTTAAGTGAATCTTCTTTGTGTTCAAACAGTATATCTTTAACTTATCAGAGAGTAGCTGGTGGGAGCAGGCTTAACTAGGAGCCTGCATATTTGTCTACATTCCAATGCTTTAAAGGAGTGTCTTTCTCCTTGAACACAGTGTTTACAGATAACAGAGTGGGTCTCACTCTGACCATGGAAACATGATAGCAATTAGGAGGCTTTCCTCCTCAGAGGCCTCTTGTGGCTTTCCACAACTTATTGTCCCATATTTTTATGGCCAGTTTATACAGGCACCCCATAAGCCTTTCCCCCAACACTTAAGTAGATTTGTACAGAACTCTCTTTAAGTTCATTGATTGTATCCTTGCTTAGCTACACTATAATATTGAGCCCATCCAGAGATTTTTTCCAAATTTGTCTATTGTTTTTACAGTTTTATAATTTCCATTTTCTTCTTTTAAAAAAACAACTTCTACATTTTGCTGAGGTTTCCAGCTTTTTAATTTTTGAGATAATTTGTAATTGATTATTGAAACATTTTTATGATGGCTGCTTTAATATCCTTGCAGATCATTTGGACATCTGATATTTCAAAGTTGACTCTCCTTGACTATCTCTGTTTATTACAATTGTGATTTTCCTGCGTCTTGATATGAAAGGTGGTTGTTATGTGTATTCTGGACATTTTGTAAAGTATGTTAGCAGACTCTGGATCCTATTTAGCAGGCAGTAACCCTTTTTAGGGTTAACACACAGGTCCTGGCCTAATTTTCTGGGCCATAATTCCAATTTAATTATCAGATCCTTTTGGTGTTATTTTGATAATTAAAGTTCCAAGTTAGTTGATGTTATGATATAGAGAATATCTATGTGGGCCGACACAATCAGGTGTGTTCTTTAGATGCAGAGAGCTTTCTACAGCTGATAGCAGAAAGAGAAGTCAGAGACACGCAAAGTACCTGAAGGATTTGGTAAAGCATTTGTGACTTTGAAGATGGAGGGGGCCACGTGAAAGGACTGAAGATTGGTCTCTGGGAGCTCAGAGCTACCCCTGGCTAACAGCTAGCAGGAAATTTAATTCTGCCAACAATCTTAATGAGCCTAAAAGTGGATTATTTTCTAGGGCCTCCAGGCAGGAGCCCAGTAGGCTTACATCTTGACTTCAACCTTGTGAGATCTTAAGCTGAGCTCTCACTTGAGCCAGCTTATACTTCTAACTTACAGAACACAGCAATAGAAAACTATTACTCCATCATGAGTGTTTAAGTTGTGCTAAGCATAGCTTTCTTTCTGAAATGTTTTTGAATTGTCCATGCCTCTGAGAGGGCCAACACATACCAATTTTAGAACATTAATCAAGTTTATAAAAGCTTTATAGTTTTAGCATTTATGTTTTAGACTATCATATATCTTGGATAATTTTTGTATATGAAATGAGGTAATAGTTGAGGTTTTTAATTTTATATGGATTTGGAATTTTCCCAGAATTATTAATTGATAAGTCTGTCTTTTGATCCTAGTATTACCTTGCCACTTTTCTCAAAAATCAATTGGCTCTGTACATGTGGATTTCTTTCTGAACTCTCCACTCTGTTTAGCTGGCATATATTTTAATTTATAAGAATGGGATGGTATTATATATCTCATTGTTTTTCTTAAGTTTTAAAATCAGTGCCATAATTTTAAGATATATTTTTATTGCCTTAGACATATCCAGTCTAGTGCTCCTAACTGCTGCCTGGTGTGCAGATACCACATTTTTTTCCTAACTACTTTCCCAGTAAATGACATGCAGGTTGCCTAAAACACCTTGTTTCCACAAATAATGCCTTCTTATCAGTACCATTATGGAGTGGTGTGATAACTTACTTGGGATTTATGTACAGGAACATAATACCATGATGTTGGGGTATTCATATCTCTGATTTGTCTAGACACCGCCAATTTGTCTCCAGATTGGCTGCACCAATCTACACTCCCACCAGTAGTGCATATAGATTTCTGTACTGTAATTCTTGTCAATTATTTGCATTATCCTGCTTTGTAAGTTTTGCTAGTTTAACATAAGTAAAGTGCAATCTGTTTTAAATGATATCCCCTTATTGCATTTTAGAATACATCTTGACAGGCTTTTCAGAATTTTGGGTTTCTCTTTTTGTAAATTGTCAGCTCACAGGCTTTGCCTAATTTTCTACCAGGGCTGTTAATTTGAAGGCTTTTCTTGAGTTTTCCAGATGTTAATTCATTGTCAGTTTTAGACATTACAAATAATGTTTCCTAATCTGTCACATGTCAATTAACTTTGTCTGTGTTTTTCTTATACTTTGCTGAATAGAAGCTCTCAATTGGAATTTATTAAATTCATTAGTTTTTGCTTTTATAGTCTGTGTCTTTAAAGTTTTATTTAAGAAGTACTTCACTGCTTCTAGGTCATAAAGATATTCTCTTAAAATTGTATACTAACTTTATAGCTTTATCTTTCACATCTAAATGTATAATTTAATGTAAAATTTGTCTATAATTTGATAACAGGGTTGATGAGAGTGTAGGAAAATGAGCACTCTCATATACTGTTGGTTGGAGTATAAAGTTCTGGAGATCATTGAGGCCATACCAAAAGCTTCAAAAATATACTCCTTTTGACATAAAAATCAAGGCAATAATTATAAAAGTACAGAAAATATCTTGGAGGATATTTATTGCAGTCATTATAATAGCAAAATATTTCAAAACAACCCAAATATCCAACAATAAGAATTATTCAAATAAATTATGGTAACAAACAATAGAATATAAATCCATTAACATGCTATGGTTTGCCAGAATAGCCAAAACAATACTTAAGAAGAATGAAATTGGAGGACTTATGTTTTCCGACATCAAAACTTACAGCAATCCTAGTGTAATCAAGAGAGTATAGTATTGGCATAAGGCTAGACATGTAGATTATATTAGTCTCCTGTTGCTGTGGTAACAAAGCACCACAAATTTGGTGGCTTAAAATAACAAATTTATTATTTTCTTCTTCTGGAGGTCAGAAGTTCAAAATCAATTTCAGTGGACTAAAGTCAAGCTGTTGCCAGGGCTAGTTTCTTCTGAAAGAACAGAGTAGACATTCCATTTCCTCACATTTTTTGGTTTCTAGAGACTGCCAGTATTTCCAGCTCATGGCCCCTTCCTTGCATTACTCCAAACTCTTACTTCCATCGTTAAATCTCCTACTGAGTATGATCTTATTGCCTCTCTGTTATAGGAATTCTTATAATTTCATTGGGCCTGTTGGATAATTATGGAATATCTCCCCATCTTAAGATTCTTACCCACATTTGCAAAGTCTCTTTTGCCATATAAGGTAACATATTCATAATTTCTGGGAACTTGGAAGTAGACATAATTGAGGGGCCAATATTCAGCCTGTCACATGGATCAATGTAACAAAATGGAGTCTATAAATAAACTCTCACATTTATGGTCATTGATTTTTGACAAGCGTATCAAGATAATTCAAAGGGGGAAAATAATAGCCTTCAGTACTGGGACAATCAGATATCTACATGCAAAAGAATGAAGTTGAATCCCTAACTCATACTATATGCAAAATGGATTACTAGGATGACTATAATCAACAAGATGAAAAATATTAGGCAAGGATGTGGAGAAAGTGGAACCCTTCTACATTGCTCTTGGCAAAGTAAAATGGTATAGTTACTGTGGAAAACATTTTGATGATTCATTAAAATGTTAAACACAGAGTTACCTTGTGACCCAGGAATTACACTCTTAGGTATATACTCAGAAGAAATGAAAACATATCTACACAGGGCTGGACGTGGTGGCTCACACCTGTAATCCCAGCACTTTGGGAGGCCGAGGCAGGTGGATCACGAGGTCAGGAGATTGAGACCATGGTGAAACCCCATCTCTACTAAAAATACAAAAAATTAGCCGGGCGCTGTGGCAGACGCCTGTAGTCCCAGCTACTTGGGAGGCTGAGGCAGGAGAATGGCATGAACCCGGGAGGCAGAGCTTGCAGTGAGCCAAGATTGCGCCACTGCACTCCAGCCTGGGCGACAGAGCAAGACTCCGTCTCAAAAAAAAAAAAAAAAAAGAAAAAGAAAACAGGTCTACACAAAAACCTGTACATGAATGTTCATAACAGCATTATTGCTAATAGCCAAAAAGTGTAAACAATACAAGTGTCTGTCAACAAATGCATAGATAAACAGAATTTGGTATATCCATACAATGGAATATTATTCAGCCATAAACAGGAATGAAGGATTTATACGTGCTACAACATGAATGAACCTTGACAACATTATGCTAACTCACAGAAGCCAGTCACAAGAGGCTCATATTGTATGATCCCATTCATGTGAAGTGTCAGAAGAGGCAAATCTATAGAGACAAAATAGTGGACTAGTGGTTATTGAGGGCTTTGTGGGAAGGTTGGGGGAAATGAGGAGTTACTGCTAATGGGTATAGAGTTTCTTTTGGTGGTGATCAAAATATTTAAAATATTGTAGTAATGTTTCCACAGTTTCATGAATGTGCTAAAAATCATTAAATTGTACACTTTAAATTGGTGAATAGCATGGCATGCGAATTATGGTTTCAATCAATGTATACAAATAAATGAACTAGACCTGAAAAATAATATGGTTTACAATGATTCTAAACTGGAACATCTGCTTTATTTTCAAGGAAGCTTAAAATATGCAATTTAAATTGGATTTAAATTGCAGTAATAGGAAAGAATATTTGATACGAAAAGATGCTCACAATTGCTAAGTGAGGGAAAAAAAATCAGCATGTTAATGTAATTATATTCACCGTGTGTGTGTGTGTGTATGTGTTAATTTTAATACATACATGTACACTTATAGTAAGTTACCCCAAAATTTTCAGTGTTTTTTTTCCTCTGAGGCTGGGTTACAGGTTTTTAGCATTTCTTTTTTTCCTGTTTATAATTTTTTTTTTTTGTAGTGAGTATTTAACTTTTAAAAATTAAGAATAAAACAGCTAGAGCTAATGTACTCAGATATAGTAGTGGCACTGAGGAAGTAGAAAAGTTCACTGAACCTCTGTTTCCCCCTCAACGTATCTCCTTTGGTTCAGGGCAGGGGAGAGGAAAGACAAACCTTACATCAATTGATATGAAAGAACCAGCCTGCTCCTTTTCAATGGAAGAATGGGGGATAATGAGCATAACGTTTCTGTTTATTTTGAGGTAAAATCTCAGAACAGCAGGCATATCCACGATCAAATATAAGCACCCAAAACACCTATACACCTAAAGCTGAATGTAAATGCATTTAAAAATGCCTATCATATGTCTAATTGGATTCCCTGCATCTTCGTTAGTTTGTGTGAATAAAATTGATAGGTTATTTGGTATTTGTTGTAAGTTGTTTCACATATATATGTTTGGTGTCCCTGAGCAGCTTGTAAGTTTTTTGAGGTCATGTGATCTAGGCTTTAATTCCATTTCTTGCTCTCTTGAAGCCCAGTAATGGTGCTTTGCACACAGCAAGGACACAGCCGAAGTAGATGAAATGGTTGTATTGGCAGAAACCAGAAGAGATTTTAATAATCAACTAGCCCTGCTATCTGTTTGTATCTGGAGAGATTTTCTGTGTTCTATTCTCAAACTAAAGATTTATTTTTTGGTAAGTGGTCCATACCATTTAATTGGCTTATAGTTAACCAATGGACTATTTTTTTTGGAGAAAAGAAGGTACTTTTATTAAGAATTTTACATAAACCATAAGATACACTTTACATTACTTTGTGAGACTTCTTCCTGTCTTAATTCTTTTTGAGAGAATTCATTTCATTTTCATTTCGTTTATTTTCTTTTTGTTACAAAGATGATCTGTAGAAAATATAGAAGTATAAGAAAATTAAAGATACTAACTGATAATCATTTAATGATTTAGTATCTGATTGTTTAGTCTTATATTTACTGTAGACAAATATGTCTACAGTTGTAAATTTATTTTATTTTATTTTTTATTATACTTTAAGTTTTAGGGTACATGTGCACAACGTGCAGGTTTGTTACATATGTATACATGTGCCATGTTGGTGTGCTGCACCCATTAACTCGTCATTTACATTAGGTATATCTCCTGATGCTATCCCTCCCCTCTCCCCCCACCCCACAACAGGCCCCAGTGTGTGATGTTCCCCTTCCTGTGTCCAAGTGTTCTCATTGCTCAATTCCCACCTATGAGTGAGAACGTGCGGTGTTTGGTTTTTTGTCCTTGCGATAGTTTGCTGAGAATGATGGTTTCCAGCTTCATCCATGTCCCTACAAAGGACATGGACTCATCATTTTTTATGGCTGCATAGTATTCCATGGTGTATATGTGCCACATTTTCTTAATTCAGCCTATCATTGGTGGACATTTGGCTTGGTTCCAAGTCTTCGCTATTGTGAATAGTGCCACAATAAACATACGTGTGCATGTGTCTTTATAGCAGCATGATTTATAATCCTTTGGGGCTGGATCAAATGGTATTTCTAGTTCTAGATCCCTCAGGAATTGCCACACTGTCTTCCACAATGGTTGAACCAGTTTACAGTCCCACCAACAGTGTAAAAGTGTTCCTATTTCTCCACATCCTCTCCAGCACCTGTTGTTTCCTGACTTTTTAATGATTGCCATTCTAACTGGTGTGAGATGGTATCTCATTGTGGTTTTGATTTGCATTTTTCTGATGGCCAGTGATAATGAGCATTTTTTCATGTGTCTGTTGGATGCATAAATGTCTTCTTTTGAGAAGTGTCTGTTCATATCCTTCGCCAACTTGTTGATGGGGTTGTTTGTTTTTTTCTTGTAAATTTCTTTGTGTTCTTTGTAGATTCTAGATATTAGCCCTTTGTCAGATGGGTAGATTGCAAAAATTTTCTCTCATTCTTTAGGTTGCCTGTTCACTCTGATGGTAGTTTCTTTTGCTGTGCAGAAACTCTTTAGTTTAATTAGATCCCATTTGTCAATTTTGGCTTTTGTTGCCATTGCTTTTGGTGTTTTAGACATGAAGTCCTTGCCCATGCCTATGTCCTGAATGGTATTGCCTAGGTTTTCTTCTAGGGTTTTTATGGTTTTAGGTCTAACATTTAAGTTTTTAATCCATCTTGAATTAATTTTTGTATAAGGTGTAAGGAAGGGATCCAGTTTCAGCTTTCTCCATATGGCTAGCCAGTTTTCCCAGCACCATTTATAAAAGAGGGAATCCTTTCCCCATTTCTTGTTTTTGTCAGGTTTGTCAAAGATCTGATAGTTGTAGATGTGTGGCATTATTTCTGAGGGCTCTGTTCTGTTCCATTGGTCTATATCTCTGTTTTGGCACACATTTTAGAACAAATCTATCTTGTATTGGGTACTTCTTTCTTTTCTTTTTCTTTTTCTTTTTTTTTTTTTTGAGATGGAGTCTTACTCTGTCTCCTAGGCTGGAGTGCAGTGGTACAATCTCGGCTCACTGCAACATCTGCCTCCCAGGTTAGAGCGATTCTCCCACCTCAGCCTCCTGAGTAGCTGGGATTACAGGTGCATGCCACCAAGTCCAGCTAATTTTTGTAGTTTTAGTAGAGATGGGGTTTTGCTATGTTGGCCAGGCTGGTCTCAAACTCTTGACCTGAAGTGATCCACCTGCTTCGGCCTCCCAAAATGCTGGGATTACAGGCATGAGCCACAGTGCCTGGCCATATTGGGTACTTATTTCTGTACAACAAATTATTACAAACATAGTGGCTTAAAACAGCACATATTTATTACTTCACAGTTTTTGTGATCAGTAATATAGGCATGGCTTAACTGGGTCCTCCGCTTGGGGTCTTATCAGGCTACACTCATGGTACCAGTCAGGGTGTATAATAATTTGAATACTCAAATGAAGAAGAATCTCCTTCCCAGCTCAATTAGGTGGTTGTCAGAATTCATTCTCTTGGGGTTAAGAGTACAGCGGGTCCTAGGTTTGTGTTGACTGTTGGCTGGAGGCTGTCTTCAGTTCCAAGAGGCTGCCCACAGTTTTTAGAAATCATCCATAGTTCCTTACCATGTGGACTTCCCCAATATGGTCACTTAACTTTATCGAACCAGCAAGGAGTCTGTAAAAACAGACTGCTAACAAAATGAAGTGGTATACAATGTAACCTGATCACCAGAGTAAGATCACTTTTGCCATATGTGTCAGTCAGAAGCAAGTCACAGGTCCTACCCACATTCAGAGGGAAGGCGTTATATGAGAGTGTGGATACCAGAAAGAGGGCATCATGGAGGCGACCTGAGGATTTATTTTATAAATTACACTTGTGATTTATTTAAAAATGTGTACCAGGAAATTATGTTGTTTTATGTTAGACATTTTATGATTATTTTGTATTTTTTAAATGACTGACATGAGTATTTGATTCACTACAGCTAGACTCTGCTAAATGACATGATTCTGTTCTTCACTGGTAGTCTAAAGGAGCTCCATTTTAGTGACTTGTCAAGCAACATTTTCAAGGACCTCCTGATGCTAAAATCCAAAACTCAGTCGTGGGCACCATATTTAGGGAGGATCACCCAAATGTTGTTATCCATCCATTCCTACAAAAATTCTAAAACCTCTCTCTAAATTAAGCCAGACCTTTGGAGAGCTGCTTATCTAAATCCCATAACTCTGGCTCACTGTAGAAGCTGGACTGTGCTTTGGCTCGAAGCCAATGGCCTATAGGAGATATCATAGAGGAAATAGCCCTATGAACTATGTTGTTGTAGATAATGTAATGTGATGTCTTGTCTTGGTACCCACGAATACCCATGCTTCTCTTGTTTGGCTTATTTCCTATAGGCGTTGTAAATCATGTAACTGCTCTTCCTTCTTCACACTGGCCAAATTTGTAGCTCACCAATTAGCCAATGTTTTGGACTTCCAGTAGACATTTTAAGTACTAACCTTTCTCCTGTCCCTGTTTTAACCTTTCTACCATTATTTTCACCTTCCCCTGATTTCCTGACATATTGTTTTTTCTTTTACAATTTTAAAAAATTTGTATAAATTTATGGGGTACAAGAATAATTTTGTTACATAGATATATTGCATAGTGGTGTAGTCCGGGCTTTTATCGTATCCATCACCCAAATAATGCACATTGTACCCATTAGGTAATTTCTCATCATCACTTCCCTTCCTGCTCCCAACCCATTAGATGGAGTCTCCATTGTCTCTCATTCCACACTGTATGTTCATGTGTACACATTATTTACAGTAAGCTACCTTACATTTTTTTTTTGGTAACAACGAGGAGTATAAATAACTTGTTTGATTGCTACAAAAGTCTCAAAGTGTACACTGTAATTGTGCCCATAGCCTCCAACACATGTTTCCTAAATGGAAAGGTGGATGTTGTGCCATTCAGCTGAATCTGATGAAAATACTGGTGTGCTCGGTAGCAACTCAGAAAGATGTTTCCTTTGTTGCAGTCACTTGCCTTGGCTAATGCGAGTGCCAATCCAAATAGCTAGGTACTGATAAAGAAGACTTACGGAGGGAACATTAATTTAGGGCAATAGTGGAGATTGATCTTAAAAGAAACTACCACTGGGATAATGCAAGAAGTGGGGTGAAAAAAAGAGAGAGGTGAAAAGGAAAA
The DNA here is from genome assembly GCF_029289425.2 of Pan paniscus. Taxonomy (NCBI): domain Eukaryota; kingdom Metazoa; phylum Chordata; class Mammalia; order Primates; family Hominidae; genus Pan; species Pan paniscus. Next base: position 138,957,275 of record NC_073272.2, on the reverse strand, counting down.
AGCTCCCTTGTCCCTCTCGCAGGGTGGTTGACAGGGGGAGTGGCTTGCTTCTTTAGTGCCCTGCTACTCAAGCCTTTAGGGGAAGCATGCAGACCGGCAGGTTGTGGGACTCTGACCCCACGGCAGTGTCTAGGGGTGAATGTTTACAGCTCCTGAAGCCCCAGTGGGCGTGTGTTACAGTATGCTCTTTCAGTTTTGCCGTTTGTAGGTAGCTTGTGTTTATCAGCTCAATTAGACCCTCTGCCTTATCGCAATGACAGAGGACTTTCTGTATACCGGGTTCTTGCCTTGGTGTACTGGAAAAATCGAATCACTCGTGGGCTTGGAGAATGAGTGCAAGGTTTTACTGAATGGTGGAAGCTCTCCTCCTACCGCCCCAGCCGGTTGGTGGCCTGCTGTTGTCTGCTGGTGTGTTCTGCCGGTGTGTTCCTCTCAATGTCCATCTGCTTGTGTCTCTGCCCGCTAGGGTCTCAGGATTTTTATAGGCACAGGATGGGGGCGTGGCGGGCCAGGGTGGTCTTGGGAAATGCAACATTTGGGCACAAAAACAGAAATGCCTGTCCTCATCTAGGCCCATGGGCACAGGCCCAGGGGTGGAGCCCTAGCAAGGACCCCACCTTTCTTTTCCCAGCATTTCCCTGCCACCCTCCCGTACCAGAGGGACCCTAGAAGAAAGGTTCGTTCCATGAAAATCCCATTTGCCTTCAAGTTCAGGCTTTTGTCAGGGATGATTGTTGGGTTGCTGATCCCTCTTACTCACACCTGTCAATGCAGGGCTGTATACAAGGCTGTGGTAGAACAGGTTTAGGAAGCTGCTGGCAGTGACAGTGTGTGGGCCGAAGTCTTCTATGGAGCCAGGTCAATTTAAGAAGAGTTTACTCTGTGTTACCAGCATGGGCTAGGTGGGGAGATGATAGAACCATTTGAGCAGGAGGAAGCCAAAGTAATATGTCTGGATGGACTAGATTATCTGTCCAGCTAAGGGAGTGATTTAGAGTTGAAATGGTTGATGGTCAGTGGATGAAAGAAATCAGAGTGAGGAAAAAGGTACAGAGTGAGTGAGGGTGGGAAGTTATGAACACTGAGCACGTGGCATGTTGTAGTAGGGGCAGCTTGTGAAAGTTCTGCACAGAGTGGAGCCCTGTCTCTTGCTGGTAAGAGGGCAGTTAGAGTGTTTCTGGGAATTGACAATTGATGTGTGTTGCCATTAAGATGGAGTTTGCTGCTAGATTGATTTCTGACTCTGCTTGCCTGACATCTATATTGTTTATATTTGGTCAAAATGGAGCCTCTAAAATGGCTTATTCAAATGTCACAATATGCTTTCTTTCAGTAAACATGACCCTAGTGAAGAACTATCGAAGCAGCTGTCAAGTAAATAAAACTGAGAAATAACACTACATTCAAATAAAAATAGCACTGTTTTTAGGAGTAATATTGGAAAAAGCTAAGATAAAAATATCCTTTCAGCTTTCTTCCAAGATGGCTTGATTTTTCAGTTTATTTCTTTACTATATTTCTTCCTATGAATTTTGGTGTAATGTTTAGATTTAAAGCATGATAAGGTAACATATAAACTCATTCATTTGCCCTTTTTGTACTAACTTACAGGGAGAGAAGGAAGTAGTCTAACATTGAACACCTGTTATGTGCCAGGAACTTTATTTATACTATCCCCTTAAATTCTCACAACAGCCTATGAAATAAGAAGTATATTTTTGCTACAGATGGGGAAATTGATACTCTGTTTACTGAAATAGGTTCTATGGCTTGTCCAAAGTCACCCAGCTACTGAGTAGGGGAGCCACACTTCAAACCCAGATCTTTCTGATTGCAAAACCCTTGTGGTTAGCTACTATGTTGGCACTTACCACATAGAGTGGTTGTCAGGATTAAGTGAAATTAAGTAAAACAGTGCATGTAAGGTACTTAGCAGAGCAGTATATAGAAAGAGATCAATAAAGGGTACTGCTGTCACTGTCACCACCACCACCACCAATATCCTGCCTTTCAAGTAGCAGAGGTTGACTGGAATAGAGGATGTGTGATTAACTGACAGCAGAGTCTGGGAATAATCAAAATATTTCTGATCAGCAGAGCTTCTTTGGTCATCTGCCAGAGCCTATTCTCAAGTTATTTGCGTCCTTACTGTCTTCATCCTTACAACATTGTAAATTTGGTATTTTTGCTCTTCCCACATTATAGATGAACTGATTAAGCCTCAAAGACATGAGGTAACTTGCTCAAAGTAACAACTAGGAAATGGCAGAACTGTGATCCACGTTTGTCTGAGTCCGAAACCCATGCTTTTAAAACTCCAGCCTCCTTCCTTTCTGTAATTGTATGACCAGATTACTGAGGTTCTTTTGTGCCTCCCCCATATGTTGCACCATAGATATAATATCCCCCATACACTAAACCATCATTTATGTGAATCCATCCATATTTCCCACTACAGAGAGTTTTGATTTGTGACTGAAAATTTCCAAGGACTATAATAACTTTTTTTTCTAACTGCTTTGTTCATTTTTAAATAAAGTGAGACAATCAACTGGCAGGAATTTGAGAGTATTAAATGCTCTGATTAAATCTTTGTCAACCACCAGTCTGATCTCTGTGGCTGCAATATGGGATAAAAGGACGGTTCAGAATTTAATGTGGACACAGCTCTCAAAAGCACTCTCAGGGTTAAAAAGGCTACTTCAAAATATGGTCTTGGGAAATTTTCACATTGAAGTTTCATGATCAAGGTAACTCACAGTCTTGAATAGCGAGGCCTGTGAAGAGGAAGCAATTATAATTGGAGAAGCAGTTACAATCAACTCATAAAGAGTTTTTCAATAAAAAGAGTTGGTAACTGTAGTTACTTTAATTCACCAAAGCCTGTGGAATGAGAATGGTGGTTAAATGCACAAAGAATACTGAAATAAATAAAGTACCCTCTATTTTTGAGGTTGAGAAGAAAATGGTATTGGAACAACTGAGCTATTAGGAAGAACTGGTGTTAGACTTATCCTCCCAGATTTGGCTCAGCCATCCACAAAATAAATAAACCGTCATGCTGCAATATACCTGGGAAATAATTATGGCTGTCAAATGGCCTCCTGGTTAGCAAGACAAGCCAGTATACTCAGAAGATGAAAGCCCAAAGAACCAGCCTGTGCAGGGCTGGGCAAGAGAAGCTCATGCCAAGAATGATGTCTAGGGGATTTGCTGGCAGAATTTAATCTCATCCCTTCTACTTTTCTCTGGGACTTGGCTAGCCTGGGGACAGAAAGACTTCAGCATTCTCTCTGTTGATATTCTCTAAAACATTCCGCATTTCTCCAAGAGAAGCAGGCACAAGAAGTGATAGAGGGGTGTCTTAGAAATGATTGAGATGATTTTTAGAGATGAGTTTATGTTATAGGAGCAAAATAGTAGGTCGTAGAATTGTTCCATTCCTATACATCAAACTCTGCAGGGAGACCATATTATTTTCCTCTGTGCAATAAACTACTGAACATTCTCTCTGTTCAGGGAAAGCTCTGACTGTCAGTCTCTGCCTTCTCCAGGATCCAACCTGTGTACTTACCCCAACCAGCTCTGAGGCAGAGAGGATATTAGGACGTCTCATCCCTACCATCAGGGAAGGCTTGGATCTCCTTTTATTCCCAGGGCCTGTATTCATTATGGCTGAGGTGAACTGCCCCAATTAGGCCATATGATGAGAATTTTGCCTTATTTTCTTCCACCTGCGCATCAATTTTCCTCTAAACCCTCTTCTACCAGTCTACAGCCTCCTTTACCCACACTTTCCTTAAAGCCTGGAGCCAGCTCTCATAATCTCAGCTGCTCATAGTTTTCAATTCTGAAATGCTAATGAGAGCATATATATATATACACACATATATACATATATATACGTATATATACGTATACATACACATATATACGTATATATGTGTACATATATACATATGTATGTATATACACATATATACGTATATATGTGTGTACATATATATGTGTATATATATATGATATTTTATATTTTATGACTAGAATGTTAGGAGCTGTTTCTCACATGTAAAGTCATGTATCAGGGCATCAAGAGGACATCTGCTGACCAATAGTCTGCCCAGCAGCTGGTTGATATTTATGAGACAAAAAGTGGGGTTTCAGTTCTTGGATTAAGGTATGGTTCTGCGACTTAGTGCATAGAAACTCAAAGATTATGGATTTGATTACACTCAAAGTTTGAAGAGGCAGCCTGTAGTCAGGAACAGAGCATGCCCTTTAGAATTAGACAATCTGGGTTCAAATCTTAGCTCAGCCACTTAGCGGTAACATGACCTTGGGCAAATTGATCAGTCTCTTTGAATCTTTGTTTTATCCTATTAACACTACCCTCGCACTATTTTTAGTGGTTGTACTAGCAAATTTTATATCTATATATATATATATATAGTTGCATTTGCTAGTTGCTAGTTGGATATATATATATGGATATATACATATGGATATATATACGGATATATATATGGATATACATATGGATATATATGGATATACATATGGATATATATGGATATATATGGATATATATATCCATATATATATGGATATATATGGATATATATATGGATATATAAATGGATATATATATGGATATATATGGATATATATATGGATATATATGGATATATATATGGATATATATATGGATATACATATGGATATATATATGGATATATATGGATATACATATGGATATATATACGGATATACATATGGATATATACGGATATACATATATGATATATATGGATATACATATATGATATACATGGATATATATGGATATATATGGTATACATATATGGATATATATGGATATACATATATGGATATATATATGGATATATATGGATATATATATCGATATATACATATGGATATATATGGATATATATGGATATATATGGATATATATGGATATATATCCATATATATGGATATATATGGATATATATATGGATATATATGGATATATATGGATATATATGGATATATATAGATATATGGATATATATATGGATATATATGGATACATATTTGTATATATATATGGATATATATGTATATATATATGGATATGTATATATGGATATATATGTAAATATATATGGATATGTATATATGGATATATATATGTATATATATATGGATATGTATATATGGATATATATGTATATATATATGGATATGTATATATGGATATATATGTATATATATATGGATATGTATATATGGATATATATATGGATATGTATATATGGATATATATGGATATATATCTGGATATATATATGAATATTTATGGATATATATGGATATATATGTATGGATATATATGGATATATATGGATATATATACGGATATATATGGATATATATATGGATATATATATGGATATATATGGATATATATGGATATATTTATGGATATATATATGGATATACGGGTATATATGAATATACATGGATATATATGGATATATGTATGGATATATATGGATATATAGATGGATATATATGTATATATGTATGTATATATGGATATATATGGATATATATAGATAGATATGGCTATATATGGATAGATATGGCTATATATGGATATATATGGATATATATATGGATATATACGTGGATATATATATGGATATATACGTGGATATATATATGGATATATATAGATATATATAGATATATATGGATATATAGGTATATATGGATATATAGATATATATGGATATATAGATATATATGGATATGTAGATATATATGGATATGTATATGGATATATATTTGGATATATATGGATATATATTTGGATATATATGGATATATATTTGGATATATATATGGATATGATGGATATGTATATATGGATATATATGGATATGTATATATGGATATATATGGATATATATCTGGATATATATGGATATATATCTGGATATATATCTGGATATATATCTGGATATATATCTGGATATATATATGGATATACATATATGGATATATATATGGATATACATATAGGGATATATATATGGATATACATAGGGATATATATCTGGATATACATATATGGATGTATATATGGATATATATCTGGATATATATATATCCATATATATCTGGATATATATCTGGATATATATCTGGATATATATATCCATATATATGGATATATATATGGATATATATATGGATATATATGGATATATATGGATATATATATGGATATATATATGGATATATATGGATATATATATGGATATATTTATGGATATATGTGGATATATATGGATCTATATATGGATATCTATATATGGATATCTATAGGGATATATATATGATATATATATGGATATATATATGGATATATATACACGGATATATATATATGGATATATATATACGGATACATATATATGGATATATATACGGATAGATATGGATATATATATACGGATGTATATATGGATATATATGGATATGTATATGGATATATATGGATATGTATATATGAATATATATGGATATATATGGATATATATTTGTATGTATATATGGATATATACATGGATATATATGGATATGTATATATGGATATGTATATATGGATATGTATATATGGATATATATATGGATATGTATATGCGGATATATATATGGATATATACATTGATATATATATGAATATTTATGGATATATATATGGATATATATGTAGGGATATATATATGGATATATATGGATATATATCTGGATATATATCTGGATATATATCTGGATATATATATGGATATATATGTATGGATACATATATGGTATATATATGGATATATATATGATATATATGTAAATATATATGCGTATATATGGATATATATAGATATATGTGGATATATGCATATGTATATATGGATATATATATGGATATATATGGATATATATGGATATGTATATGGATATGTATATGGATATATATGGACATGTACATGGATATGTATATGGATATATATATGGATATATATTGATATATATGGATATACATATAGATATATATGGATATATATGGATATACATATAGATATATATGGATATATATGGATATACATATGGATATATATGGATATATATGGATATACATATGTATATATGTATGGATATATATGGATATACATATGTATATATGTATGGATATATATGGATATAGATATGTATGTATATATGGATATATATGAATATATAGGGATATATATATGGATATATAGGGATATATACGGATATATATATTGATATATATGGAGATATATATATGGATATATATATGGAGATATATATATGGATATATATGGAGATATATATAGGGATATATATATGGAGATATATATAGGGATATATATATGGAGATATATATGGATATATATATGGAGATATATATATGGATATATATATGGAGATATATATATGGATATATATATGGAGATATATATAGGGATATATACATGGAGATATATATAGGGATATATATATGGAGATATATGCATGTACATATGGACATATATGCATATATATGGAAATATATGGATGTATATATGTGGATATACATATGGATGTATATATCGATATTTATATGGATATATATGGATATATATGGATATATATATGGATATATACGGATATATATGGATATATATATCGATATATATGGATATATATGGATATATATATCGATATACATATGGATATACATATGGATATATGTATCGATATATATATGGCTATATATGTGGATATACATGTATCTACATATGTGGATATATATGGATATATCGATATATATGGATATATATGGATATATATATGGATATATATATGGATATATAGATATGGATATAGATATGGATATATAGATATGGATATATAGATATGGATAGATATGGATATATATGTGGTTATATATGGATATATATGGATATATTTATGTATATATATGGATATATTTATGGAGATACATATGGATATATTGATGGATATATATGATATATATGGATATATATATGATATATATGGATATACATATGGATATATATATGGAGATATATGTATGGATATATATATGTAGATGTATATATGGATATATATATGGAGATATATATAGGGATATATATATGGAGATATATATATGGATATATATATGGAGATATATATAGGGATATATATATGGAGATATATATAGGGATATATATATGGAGATATATATATGGATATATATGGAGATATATATATGGATATATATATGGAGATATATATATGGATATATATATGGAGATATATATATGGATTTATATATGGAGATATATATATGGATATATATATGGATATATATGGATATAAAGTTGGATAGATATATGGATATATGTGGGTATATATGGATATATATGGATATATATGGATATATATGATATATATGGATATATATGGATATATTTATATAGATAAATGGATATATATGGATATATTTATATGGATATATATGGATATATTTATATGGATATATATGGATATATATATGGATATATATGGATATATATGGATATATATGGATATATATGGATATATATATATGGATATATATATGGATATGTATATGGATATATATATGGATATGTATATGGATATATATGGATATGTATATGGATATATATATGGATATGTATATGGATATATATGGATATGTATATGGATATATATGGATATGTATATGGATATATATGGATATATATGGATATGTATATGGATATGTATATGGATATGTATATGGATATATATATGGATATGTATATGGATATATATGGATATGTATATGGATCTATATGGATATGTATATGGATATATATGGATATGTATATAGATATATATGGATATGTATATGGATATATGTGGATATGTATATGGATATATATGGATATGTATATGGATATATATATGGATATGTATATGGATATATATGGATATGTATATGGATATATATATGGATATGTATATGGGTATATATATGGATATGTATATGGATATATATGGATATGTATATGGATACATATGGATATGTATATGGATATGTATATGGATATATATGGATATGTATATGGATATATATATGGATATGTATATGGATATATATGGATATGTATATGGATATGTATATGGATATGTATATGGATATATATATGGATATGTATATGGATATATATGGATATGTATATGGATATATATGGATATGTATATGGATATATATATGGATATGTATATGGATATATATGGATATATATGGATATGTATATGGATATATATGGATATGTATATGGATATATATGGGTATGTATATGGATATATATGGATTTGTATATGGATATATATGGATATATATGGATATGTATATGGATATATATATGGATATGTATATGGATATGTATATGGATATGTATATGGATATATATATGGATATGTATATGGATATATATGGATATGTATATGGATATATATATGATATGTATATGGATATATATATGGATATGTTTATGGATATATATATGGATATGTATATGGATATATATGGATGTGTATATGGATATATGGATATGTATATGGATATATATATGGATATGTATATGGATATGTATATGGATATATATGGATATGTATATGGATATATATGGATATGTATATGGATATATATGGATACGTATATGCATATATATGGATATGTATATGGATATATATGGATATGTATATGGATATGTATATGGATATGTATATGGATATATATATGGATATGTATATGGATATATATGGATATGTATATGGACATATATATGGATATGTATATGGATATATATATGGATATGTATATGGATATATATGGATATGTATATGGATATATATGGATGTGTATATGGATATATATGGATATGTATATGGATATGTATATGGATATGTATATGGATATGTATATGGATATATATATGGATATGTATATGGATATATATGGATATGTATATGGATATATATGGATATGTATATGCATATATATATGGATATGTATATGGATATATATATGGATATGTATATGGATATATATGGATATGTATATGGATATGTATATGGATATGTATATGGATATGTATATGGATATGTATATGGATATATATGGATATGTATATGGATATATATGGATATGTATATGGATATATATGGATATGTATATGGATATGTATATGGATATGTATATGGATATATATGGATATGTATATGGATATATATATGGATATGTATATGGATATATATATGGATATGTATATGGATATATATATGGATATGTATATGGATATATATATGGATATGTATATGGATATATATATGGATATGCATATGGATATATATGGATATGTATATGGATATATATATGGATATGTATATGGATATATATATGATATGTATATGGATATATATATGGATATGTATATGGATATATATGGATATGTATATGGATATGTATATGGATATATATATGGATGTGTGTATGGATATATATGGATGTGTATATGGATATATATGGATGTGTATATGGATATATATATGATATGTATATGGATATTTATATGGATATGTATATAGATATATATGGATATGTATATGGATATATATATGGATATGTATATGGATATATATGGATATGTATATGGATATATATGGATATGTATATGGATATGTATATGGATATGTATATGGATATGTATATGGATATATATGGATATGTATATGGATATATATATGGATATGTATATGGATATATATGGATATGTATATGGATATATATGGATATGTATATGGATATATATGGATATGTATATGGATATATATGGATATGTATATTGATGTATATATGGATATGTATATGGATATATATATGGATATGTATATGGATATGTATATGGATATGTATATGGATATGTATATGGATATATATGGATATGTATATGGATATGTATATGGATATGTATATGGATATATATGGATATGTATATGGATATATATGGATATGTATATGGATATGTATATGGATATATATGGATATGTATATGGATATATATGGATATGTATATGGATATATATGGATATGTATATGGATATATATATGGATATGTATATGGATATGTATATGGATATGTATATGGATATATATATGGATATGTATATGGATATGTATATGGATATATATGGATATGTATATGGATATGTATATGGATATGTATATGGATATGTTTATGGATATATATGGATATGTATATGGATATATATATGGATAAGTATATGGATATATATGGATATGTATATGTATATATATGGATATGTATATGGATATATATGGATATGTATATGGATATGTATATGGATATGTATATGGATATATATGGATATGTATATGGATATATATGGATATGTATATGGATATATATGGATATGTATATGGATATATATATGGATATGTATATGGATATATATGGATATGTATATGGATATGTATATGGATATGTATATGGATATATATATGGATATGTATATGGATATGTATATGGATATATATGGATATGTATATGGATATGTATATGGATATGTATATGGATATATATGGATATATATATGGATATGTATATGGATATATATGGATATGTATATGGATATATATGGATATGTATATGGATATATATATGGATATGTATATGGATATATATCTCCCTAAACTTTACCGGTTTGTTTAGAATGAATATTGTATCTTTTCATGGAAAATGTAAGAACTTTTCAATGCTATAGGTCCCTTTTACCCCCACTGTCATCTTTTATGTTATATTTATCATATGTATTACATCTACCTACATTGAAAACCACACAAGAAAATGCTATGCTTTTTCTTCAAACAATAATGTTTGTTTTAAAGAATTTAAGAACTAAATCATTTTAAATTATTTTCATTAAAAATTCAAAGCCTCTCTCTTTTATTATTTCCCTTTAGTCTAAACAATACCATAATGTGTTTTCTTAGTTTTTCTTTTTCTGAAAATGCATTTCACTGTCATTCCTGAAGGATATTTTTATTAGATATAGAATTCTGGATGAACTTTTCTTCTTTCATCACTTTAGGTATGCGATTCCATTATGTTATATTTTTATATTTTCTAATGAGAAAGCCATAGTCATCTTGCTTCATTGTCGTCAGATAAATGTAAATTAAAATCACAAAGCAGGCCCTCTAGCTCCTGTTATAGATCAATAGATCAACTCCCCAGTAGATCAACTCTCCCACTGGTAACTCTTCACTCTGGGCAAAATACAAATACAACTACCTGAGGATACTGAGGAGAAAGTACAGATGGGCAAACTGTGAAGGAGAACTGAAACTTGAAATAATGGACATGGGCGTTTTGTGGTATTTTTGTTTTTGATCCAAGAGCAGGCATCAGTTGTTCAGTGAGGCAGGACAGTAAAGACCGCTAAAACTCAAGTAGAAATGGTGCTGCCTTCCTGGCTAGGAGAATTAGGGAAAGAAACCCAGGTAAGCATGTCTGGAGAGTGAAGGATAATTCCCAGAGAGTAGAGAGCTGTAGAAGGAGATCTCCTAATCCTGTGTGTAAACATCGTGAAAGTCTCAGGCTGACCCCTGAACCACATTGTTACAAAACAGACTCAAAGGAGAATAGCAAAGACTTAAAGACTTGAACTTATACTTAAACTAACATGACCCATTGGTGATAGTTGTTTTGTGTGTACTGTATAATTTTCATTCAGTTGAGTTTTTTTTCCTAGTTATCTTTCTGTTGTTAATTCCTGTTTTAATTCTCTTTTGGTTAAAAAAACACTCTGAATGATTTCAATATTTTAAAATTTGTTGAGGTTTTCTTCATATAATTGATTTTGATAAATACTCTCTGTGACATGAAAAATGTGGATTCTGGCTTGTTTGTATGCAGTGCTCTATAAATGAATATTACATCAAGTTTGTTAATTGTGCTCTTCAGAAATTTTATATGTATACTGATTTTTTGTCTGCCTGTTCTATCAGCTATGAAGATAATTGTGTTAATATTCCTTTATGATTGGAGAGTTGTCAATTTCTGCTTTTAGTTTTGTTGGTTTTTTGCTTTATATACTTTGAGGCCATATTATTCTGTGTATATAGTTTTAGGATAATAATATCTTCTTGTTGAAGATAATGACTTCCTTATCATTTTGAGGATACTGAAAGGTTTTTACCACTTATTATAAAATGTTGTTCTATTATCTATAATAATGCTTATTGCCTTAAAATTTACTTTGCCTGATATCAGTATAGTTATGACAGGCTTCTTTTGGTTAATGTTTGAATTACTTAATTTTTTTATCCTTTTACTTTGGACTTTTCTGTGCCCTTATATATTTTTTAAAAAATTAACTCTTGTAAGAATAATAAAGTTAAATATATTTTATTTTATTTTTATTTTTTGTTGTTTGAGATAAGAGTCTTGCTCTGTCACCAAGGCTGGAGTTCAGTGGCTCGATCTCAGCCAACTGCAACCTCTGCCTTCTGGGTTCAAGTGATTCTCATGCCTTGGCCTCCCGAGTAGCTGGGATTACAGGTGTGCACCACCACATCTGGCTAATTTTTGTATTTTTAGTAGAGACAGTTTTCACCGTGTTGGCCAGGTGGTCTCAAACTCCCAACCTCAGGTGATTTGCCCACCTCAGTCTCCCAAAGTGCTAGGATTAGAGGTGTGAGCCACCATGCTCAGCCAAGATATAATTTCCATACTTTTAAGTGTACAGTTCAATAGTTTTTGGCCTATTCTCAAAGTTGTAACCACTATCTAATTTTAGAACATTTTCATTATCCCCCAAAGATATCCATTATTCTCATCCAATTTCCCCCTCATCCCAAGACCCCAGAAAATATTAATTTACTTTCTGTCACTAGAGATTTGCCTATTCTGGATATTTCACATAAATAGAATTATACAAATGTGGTCTTTTGTGTTTAGCTTCTTTAATTAGCATAATGTTTGTAAGGTTCATCCATCTTGTAGTATATATCAGTCCTTCATTTTTTTATGTTGAAAACCATCCCATGTATGGCTGTAACATATGTGGCTTATCCATTCATTAACTGATGGACATTTGGGTTGTTTCCACTTTTTGGTCATTATGAATAATACTGCCATGAACACTTATGTAAAGGTTTCATGTCAACATATGTTTTCAATGTCTTTGAGTATATATCTAGGAGTAGGATTGCTGGGGTTATATGATAAATTTATATTTAATACCTTGAGTAACTGCCAAGCTATTTGGCTCTTATTTCTATTCCATTGAGATGTATGTCTATCCTTATGTCACTCACAATGTCTTAATTACTGTAGCTTTGTAATAAATTTTGAAATTTGAAAGAATGAGTCTTCTTTTTTTGAGATTGTTTTGGTTTTTCTGAGTCTCTTGCATTTCTGTATAAATTTTATGATTACTTTGTCAATTTCTGCACAAAATCCAGGTGGGAATTTGAAAGGTATTGCATTGAATTTGTAGATCAATATGGGGAGTATAGCCATCTCAACAATAGTAATTTTTCAAACCCATAAATATAAGATGTCTTTCCATTTATTTAGGTCTTCTTTAATAATTTCTTTCAACAATATTTTGTAGTTTTCAATATATAAATATTGCATTCCTTTAAAAAGTTTCTAAGTGCTTTATTCTTTTTCATGCTATTGTAAATGGAATTTTCTTAATTTCATTTTCAAAATGTGCATTGGTAATGTATAGAAATACTATGGATTGTTGTATATTGATCTTATACTCTAGAACTTTGCTGAACTCTCTTATTAGTTCTAATAGATTTTTGAGGAGATTTCTTGTGATTTCCTCTATATGTATAAGATTGTGTCATCTCTGAAGAGAGACAGTTTTATTTCTTCCTCTACAACTTGATGAATTTTATTTCATTTTCTTGTGTAATTGCCCTGCTAGAATCTCCAGGACAATGTTGAGTAAAAGTGATGAGAGTGGACATCCTTATCTACCTTCTGATGTTAGGGAGAAAACATTATTTTTTTTTTCACTAATGAGTAAGATGTTGGCTGTAGGTTTTTCATAGATTGCTATTTTTCAGGTTGAGAAAACTTCCTAGTATTCCTACTGTGTTGAGTGTTTTCATCATGAATGAGTGTTGGATTGTGTCAAATGCTTTTCTGCATCTATTGAGATGATCATGTGATTTTTGTCCTTTATTGTATTTATATGGTATATTACATTGATTGATTTTCATATGCCAAATCAGCTAGAATTCCTAAGATAGATTCCCTATGGCTATGGTACATAGTTCTTTTTATGTGTTGCTGAATTTGTTTTAGTGGTATTTCATTGAGAATTTTGGCATCTATATTCATAAAATATGTTGGTCTGTCATCTTATTTTTTGTGATACCTGTGTCTTGTTTTGGTATCATTGTACATAGTTGTGTTTTGGTTTTGGTTGTTTTTTGTCTGGTTTTGTAATCTTAGTCTTTTATTTGGAGTAATTAGTTCTTTTAAATACATTGTAATTACTGATATAGCTGAGTTTATATGTACCACGTTGTCTTTCATTTCCTTCTTGGCTCATCTGTTTTATATTTCTTCTGTCATCTTACTGTCTTTTGGATAAATTACAAAATACATTGTTCTGTTCTGTGTTTTCTTCTAATAATTTGTTAGTTATACATATTTGTGCTATACATTTAGGGGCTACTCTAGAGATTATAGCATGCATTTGTGAATTATTTCACTGTACTGAAAATTATTATTTAGCCATATCTCCATAACCAATATAAAACCTTAGAACCTCAAAACTCCTTTTACCTTTATCTTGCTTTTTTGTTATTGTTGTCATTGAATATGAATTCTACATGATAGTATTTTTATTACTTTGTGAAGTTAATATTTATTGATATTAACCCACATATTAGTTAATTCCTCTATTCTTCATTCCTTCCTGCATTTCCATTTTCCTGTCTGGTATCTTTTTTTTTCTGTCTCAAGGATTCCTTTTATATTTTTTTGTGGTGCAGGGCTTGGAATGGTTGTCTACTCTATGGAAATTTAATTCATCTAGTCCTAATTGTTATCAAAGCTCTCTCAGGCATCTAAATACCATTTTTATAATTTATTCATATTTAAGTAATTATTACAGCAGAAGTGTCTATTTACTGTGACTTATTACATTCTACTTGGAAGCAGAAGTAGTATGATAATGTTTAAATAGCTGTCTCTCACACTCAATTTTAAGCTACACGAATGTAGGAACATTTTCTGCTTTGCTTACTTTGGGTTGTCTAACATTTAATAAGTTATTTATGAATAAATGAATGAATGAATAAGTGACACAGTATCTATAAGTCCTTTTCATTTGGTAGGTACTCAATAAAATAAATATTACCTAACCTTTTAAATATCTTATCTCTGTTAATTACATGTCACATTAGGGTGGAGACTAAAATTTGCACCTATTACCAATCATTTTGGCCTGCCTCTGAATACAGGGATCAAGAGAAAGTATCAGGGAAGGCTGCAGAGTTGGGAGGCTGAGGCACAACTGACTGAACTATTTACATAGGTTTACTGAAGCTCTGTCTTGTAACTAACAGCACAAAGCTTAGGCTCCTCATTTTATGGTTTTGTGGTTTAAGTTGGCATCAGTGGATGACTTGTGAAGTAACCACACTCATTTCAGCTGTAGAAACGTGTTAAGTTGTTCTTAATCCATTTATGAATTAAAACTGGAGAGTATGATAATAATCACTCAGTAGCCTCCACATGTAAGAATCTTCAAATTAGCAAAGGAGACTGGGAAAAAATGATGTACAATTGTACAGCATAATGTGACTATGTGGATAAAAGGGAAGAGAGAGGACACTGTTCCACCCAAGTTAGATGATAAAGTTTTTGACATATTAGAAAGTAGTGTTATATAGGTAGCTGGTTTTCAATATGTATCTCAGGGTCTTGTAAAAGTAGTTGCTGTAACCCTGCATTCTAGAATCAAGAGACATATTGGGTAGAATATAGCCAATTACAAGTCAGCCAGCCACTCTGGTTATCGATTGCTATGACATAAATTGAGGGTAAAAGATTTATGTTTGGCCATTTTTCAAAAAGGATCTTCTAAGAGAAATTATTATCCTCAATGCTGTGACATTTTTAAAAGAGAAACATCATATATTGTCTCCAAAGATAACACATCATAGCAGATGAAACATAAAAGGAATTTTTTATTGATTCAACACAATAATGTTCTTTTGCTTTTTAAAACATTTTATTTTCTATGGGGGCCAAATGTTTTGACATTTTAACAATTCTGTTTGTTCACCCAGCTTGGGAAATAAGTAGAAGCAAGTTCCCCCTACTTCCCCGTAGTTTGGCTTATACATGGACAGCATTTTATTCATTGACAGAGCCCATTCCCATTGTTTTCAGATTTGAGTTTCACAGCAATCCATTGAGAGAGGCAGGGAAGAGAGCTACTATCAGTCTTACAGGTATAGAAACCAAGACTCTGAATTCTAGCCAGTGCTTTTGTTATTATCCAGCTTTGCCATCTTAGAAGCTGAGTTGATGTTTGGGCTAGCATTTATTCAGTCATCTCAAACCCCCACATTTCAATTTTAGTATATTAGAAAGAAAATGAATAAATAAAATTTTCAACTCTTGCTGGTTCAAAAGACCCATTTTCTCAAATATTTAATTAGACTTGTGTGTAGTAACCTACCTTGAACTCTGCTTTCATCTGAGAAATCCTATCATGGTAAAATATGTCTTGGAAAAAAATATCAAAAGGTAAAAATTAAAAATGCAAGTTAAGTTGAAGTTCCTGACTTAAAAAAGATTATTGCAAAGATAGCTTTCTCACTCAAGTGAAGGAAATGAGTGATGAGAAAGTCCAGGCTTTAAAGTAGAAAGGACAAATGTGATCATTAATTCATTAGTAAACCACATTTCCCTCTTACAGGACCTATCTTTTTCCTGAAGAAACTTGTCTGTTTTTCTATTGATGATGAAATATCAGATAAAAAATAATTATACTTAGTAATTTTATTTACATCTATAATTGATTATAGCCATTTTATGCAACAAAATAAAAAACTTTTAGTTAGAGGCTAGATGAATCTGCCTTTTTTGGATGGCTAATTGAGTTGTCAATAATAGTTTGTCATAAACTTTGCAAGTTACTGTTTAAAGCATTCAGGCCTACAAAATTGACCTTGGCTGCCTTGGTGGTGCCCCAGGGGCTGGGGTTACCTCTGCTCAGCCCCTCCACCCTCATTTCTGCTTCTATTGCTTAATTGCTAACTGGTTTAAGTTCTTTCTCTCACTCTGTGTCACATATATATATAATGTATATAATTGAATATATATCTCAAATAATTGAATAATTGGCTGGAATGAATATTTAATTGAATACATAACTACTTTAATAGATTTTCCTTAGTTTTATTCTGAATTGACTAGTTGCCTTGGGATTTTAATTCATTTATTGTAATGATGTTTATTGAGCACTCACCATGTGCTAGGTATATTGTAGGGGCTAGGGATAGAGCAGAGAACAATACAGGCATAAATCCCTGACCTCATAGACTGTACATTCAAGTATCAGGGGAGACAGAATTAAACAATAAATGCAACACATAGTGTGTTGGTGATAAGTGCTATTGAGTAAAATAAAGGATGGTAGTAGGACAAGTAATACACATGTGGTATACAGGAGAGTGTAGCATTTTGAATTGGGTGGCAATGGAAGGACTCACTGGGAAGGTACCATTTGAGCGAAGACCTGAAGGAGTTGAATGAATGATGCATGCAGCTATCTGGGGAGAGATCATTCGGGAGAGGCAGAATAGCAATTGCAAAGACCCTGATATGGGCCTACATGTAGCCAGGTTGGTGAAATGTCGGGTGCCTGGAGCTGAGTGAGAGAGGCAGAGTATGGTAGGAGACAACCTCAGAGAGCACATGGAAATCCAGATCATGGAGGTCCTTGTAGGCCAGTACAAGGAGTAGAGTTTATATTCTGGGAGAGATGGGGAGCCGGTAGAAGGATTTGTATAGAGACGTCATATGATCTGAGATGTGTTAAGGGGATCACTCTGGCTGCTGTTTTGAAAACAGACTGAAGGGGGCAAGGGCCAAGGCTGACCAGTGAGGAGGCTGTTTGCAGCAATCTAGGGGAGAGATGATGGTGGTTAAACCAGGGTGGCAACAATGGAGGGAGTGAAAAATGACCGGGTTCTAGATATATTCTGAAAGTATTGTCAAGAGAATTTTCTTACAGATGGGGTGTGGAGTGGGAGAGAAAGACAGGAGTTAGGATCATCTTAAGGATTTGACCTGAACAGCAAAAAGGATGAGATTATCATTAACTTAGATGAGGAAGATTGAGGAAGAGCAGGTTTTGGGGGTAAAGTCAGGGTTTTGGTTTTGGATATGTTAAATTTGAGGCACCTATTGATATCCAAAAGGAGATATTGAGGAGGCAGTTTGATGCATATATCTGGGCCTCAAAAGATCACATCCCCCTTCCCACACATGCACAAACATTTAGAAGTTGTGTCTATATAGATGGAAATTAAAGCAATGACACAGATGAGATCACCAAGGGAGTGAGCATAGAGAAGGGAAAATGTCCAAAAACAAGGCCGTGGTGCCCTCTAACACTTAAAGTTCAAGGAGATAAGGAAGAGCTAGCAGAGGTCACTTAAAAGAGAGACCAGTGAGGTAATTGAAGAACCCTTAAGTGTGTGCCTGGCGGTGAGAGTAAATGAGAACAACTTTTGTTTCTTAAGAGTCTATTCACTCTATGAGGCTTTGCCCCATCCCTGGGTTGGCGGGATCTCAGAGTAGACTGTATGTCAGGAGATTCCTCACTTATTTTTAAAATTTGGTGAGAGATAATCCCCTCACAATTTTGTTGACTACAACATGGAAAAGAGATATTGGGCAGTGACAGTGTGTCAAAGCAAATATTGTAATGGAAACACTTTTTGTTCTAGCCAAGACAATGTGTTATAATTAAGACATTGGTACATTCCATCATCATGACAGGCCAATTGAGTTCTTTGCTGATTTTGAGGGGGGAGGAGCAGGGTGTGGTAGGATAAAGATGGAAAGGTTAGCATGAAGCAAGAAAGAATAAACATTGGAACATTTAACGTCGTTTATTCTGACATTCAACAAGTCACACAAAAGAGGACACTTGGGTTTTTCCCCACCATTAAATGTCATGTCAGCAGTGACAATTTGGAGGCTGATTCCGTATCTCTGCTAGTTTGAAGAGCCAACCTTGATGTACAAATCTCTTCTGAAGCAGAAGTTTAAGGCCATGTGTATTGTGAATTGAAGATTTAGCCCAATTTTTGGTTCTCTGCTCTTTGACTTTTACCCTCTATGAAGTGACCTGCCAGTATCTGTCATTTGTAAGAATCAATTTAGAAAATAGGTGAGATAGTGCAAATTCTGAGTGTAGCTTCAAGTCCCAGATGAGTTTCCTAAAGCACAATGGCACTGCAACATCCTTGCTGATACCTAGGAACAGCACTAATTAATTTTCAGTGCCTTTCCCCATCTGATAATTTTGGCCACAAAGGTTCATTTCTAAAAGATGGCCTGGAGCAGATTTAAGCATAGAGTCCTTTAATTGACATGAGTGAGCAACAGTTGGACTTTCTGAATTGAGTTCTTCTGTGGTTAACCAGAGCGCATAGAGACAACATTAATTGCCTCATAGCTCCCAAATGGAGATGAAGGGAGGGAAGAAAGAAAGCAAAGCCATGAATGGTCTGATTGAATTAGTAGTCCATGGGATTTGCTTCTGGGCTTTGTTTCTTCATGTAAACTCTGCTTTGAAAACAAAATATTTGAGTTATGAACAGGTAGTATAACAGTTGGACTACATAATAACATTTATAATTTGATATAAAATTTCAAAAGCCATTTTCTATGAATAATGCCTTAAAGAGAAAGGGCTTAATGGTTGAACCTGTCAGGGTTTTTGAAGTTTTCATTTTATTTTTGGGATGCGGTTTATGAAATCTAGGCCGTTATTGCTTTATATACTAAAATATTCTCTTGGTTATGTTATACACATTCACACACACACACACAAGATACACACACAAAGGATGCTGGTTTATGAGAGCTTTTCATTTCAAAAGAGAACTGTCAAATTTGTGAAAGAATAAAGTGTGTAGAGTGAGTGCTCACTTACATCACATTTTATATAGAATGAAGCATGCTTTTAGGTAAGCTATATATAAGCTATTTCCATAAATGTATACTATGTGTATGAGTCCAAGAGAAATTGTGATGGGAGAGAGAAATACTGATGATGCTATCATGCTTGTATTTTGTGTTGTGCTATATTCTTGAGCCTACTGTTGTTCATGGTTAGAAGTCAAGCTGGGCACTCAGTGGGTTTTAGGGTCATATTCTGTATCCTTGCACTAATTTGATAAAAGCTCCTGAGGAAAGCATTTCAACTTTCTCTAATGGGCTCTTTTAATTTGCCAAAATGAACATGATGTGATAGCAGGAGGTATGCTATATGAACTCCCCAGATCAGCAGCACCAGGGCCAACTCCAAAAAGCACTGCCAGAATCACTGGAGCTCTGGTGGCTAATAGGGTCATCATATCCAAAATGTCCATTTCCAAAAGTGTCTATTTCACATCTGTCTGTAGGACTTGCCTCTTGCCTAGAAGCTCCAGATTTTGACAACTGGGTTGAAATATTAAAACTCTAGGCAATATGGCATGCTTTTTATTCAAACTGTTCATTCTATGATAAGGTTTTTAGGTCCACACTTAAATGTTGCTTACCCTAGCAGGAAATGAGGATGAGGGATTTTGTAGTTGTTTTCTGAGTGTCCCATTATTGGAGTGTGAACAGCTGCAAATGGAGGGCTCCTCTCTGTCACATGTCTTGGCCCAGGCATATGCTTTGTTGACACCCTTGTTCAGTGCTTTCTCTCTGTCTGTGCCTGCAGGCCTTTGCCTCAGGCATGCTCAACCTCAGCTGCACAGAGCAATGAGCTACGGTCTGGTTTAAGTAGTGACAAGACTTGATTGTTCTGTGTGACATTGTCTCCTTCTCTTTATATGTGTGTGTTCATTTGTTCAATTGCTTGTCTTCTGTGTTGTGCTATATTCTTGAGCCCACTGACATTTTTCTCGAAATAACTATGAGAAAGATCCTGTAATACTTTGTATCAAGTGGTAAACAGTACCTGAGAATTTTAAAGCTGCAAATGAAGCTGTTATAAAGTTATAAAGCTAACGCTGCAAGTTACTGAAGAAATATGAGGCAGGCCTCACGAGAATCTGGAATGAGATTTGGGCTGAGGTGATGAAGATAGCTCCAGAAATTCCCACAAATAGAAGTTGGTTAAAGCTTCTTTTCCCTTCTCTTTTGTTTCCAAAGAAGTGGCATCCTACCTTCTTTCTGATAATTCACTGCTCTCATTCCCCTCAGGACTGTGCTCTGTCAATTATCCTCTCTCTGTAGATCTTGAAGTTCTCCTTTTTTCCTGGTGCCTTTCACCTGTAAAACATTCTCCAGCCTCTTCTAGCACCCTACTCCCAGCCAATTTCCATGACCTTATCATATCTCAACCTTTATCCCTTTTTGGTCTGCCTTCTGTGTTTACTACGGAGCTGAAAGTGCTCATTCAGTGGGTATTTTGAGATGAATTGTGTCCTCTCAAAATAGAAGTGTTGAAGTCCTAGCCTCTGGTACTACAGAATGTGACCTCATTTAGAAATAGGGTCTTTACAGAGATAATCAAGTTAAAATGATATCATTAAGGTAGGCCCTAATATAATATGACTGGTTTCTTTATAAAAAGGGGAAATTTGGACATAGAGACAGATGTGTACAGAATAGATGATATGAAGAAACAGGGAGAATATAATCTACAAGCCAAAGAATGCCTGAGGCTATTGGAAACTAGGAGAAAGGGCTGGAACAGAGCCTTCCTCACAGCCCTTAGGAGGAACCAAACCTGCTGACACTTTGATCACTCGTTACTAGCCTTCAAAACCGTGACACAATAAATTTCTGCTGTTTAAGCCACCCAGTTTTTGGTACTTTGTTATGCAGGCCTAGCAAACTAATACAGTGGACACAAATATGATTTCCTAATGATTGAATCCAAGGGCTCCTTCTTACCCACTGCGTTAGTCCGTTTTCCCATTACCATAAAGAAATACCTGTTACTGGGTAATTTATAAAGAAAAGAGGTTTAATTGACTCATGGGACTTGCCTTGTCTCAGATGGAACTTTGGACTTTGGACATTTGAGTTAATGCTGGAATTGTTAAGATTTTGGGGGATTATCGGGAAGGCCTGATTGTATTTTAAAATGTGAGAAGGACATGAGATTTGGAAGGGACTGAGGCAGAATGATATAGTTTGCCTGTGTGTCCCCACCCAAATCTCATGTTGAAATGTAATCCCTAATGCTGAAGGTGGGGCCTGGTGGGAGGTGACTGGATCATGGGGTGGATGTCTTATGAATGGTTTAACACCATCGCCTTAGTGCTGTCCTTGTGATTGTAAGTTCTCACAAGATCTGGTTGTTTAAAAGTGTATAGCACCTCCCTCCCTCCCTCTTGCTTCTGCTCTGGCCATGTGACATTCTTCTTCCTCCTTCACCTTCTACCGTGATTGTAGTCTTCCTGAGGACTCCCCAGAAGCTAAGCAGATGTCAGCACCATGCTTCCTGTATGGCGTGAAGAACCATGAGCCAATTAAATCTCTTTTCTTTATTTATATATATATATATAATTTAAGTTCTAGGGTACATGTGCACAATGTGCAGTTTTGTTACATATGTATACATGTGCCATGTTGGTGTGTTGTACCCATTAACTCATCATTTACATTAGGTATATCTCTTAATGCTATCCCTCCCCCCTCCCCCCACCCCACAACAGGCCCCAGTGTGTGATGTTCCCCTTCCTGTGTCCATGTGTTCTCATTGTTCAATTCCCACCTACGAGTGAGAACATGGTTTTTTGTCCTTGCAGTAGTTTGCTGAGAATGATGGTTTCCAGCTTCATCCATGTCCCTACAAAGGACATGAACTCATCATTTTTTATGACTGCATAGTATTCCATGGTGTATATGTGCCACATTTTCTTAATCCAGTCTATCATTGTTGGACATTTGGCTTGGTTCCAAGTCTTTGCTATTGTGAGTAGTGCTGCAATAAACATATGTGTGCACGTGTCTTTATAGCAGCATGATTTATATTCCTTTGGGTATATACCCAGTATTGGGATGGCTGGGTCAAATGGTATTTCTAGTTCTAGATTCCTGAGGAATCACCACACTGTCTTCCACAATGGTTGAACTAGTTTACAGTCCCATCAACAGTGTAAAAGTGTTCCTATTTCTCCACATCCTCTCCAGCACCTGTTGTTTCCTGAGTTTTTAATGATTGCCATTCTAACTCGTGTGAGATCATATCTCATTGTGGTTTTGATTTGCATTTCTCTGATGGCCAGTAATGATCAGCATTTTGTCATGTGTCTTTTGGCTACATAAATGTCTTCTTTTGAGAAGTGTCTGTTCATATCCTTCGCCCACTTGTTGATGGGGTTGTTTGTTTTTTTCTTGTAAATATGTTTGAGTTCTTTGTAGATTCTGGATATTAGCCCTTTGTCAGATGAGTAGATTGCAAAAATTTTCTCCCATTCTGTAGGTTGCCTGTTCACTCTGATGGTAGTTTCTTTTGCTGTGCAGAAGCTCTTTAGTTTAATTAGATCCCATTTGTCAATTTTGGCTTTTGTTGCCATTGCTTTTGGTGTTTTTGACATGAAGTCCTTGCCCATGCCTATGTCCTGAATGGTATTGCCTAGGTTTTCTTCTGGGGTTTTTATGGTTTTAGGTCTAACATTTAAGTTTTTAATCCATCTTGAATTAATTTTTGTATAAGATGTAAGGAAGGGATCCAGTTTCAGCTTTCTCCATATGGCTAGCCAGTTTTCCCAGCACCATTTGTTAAATAGGGAATCCTTTCCCCATTTCTTGTTTCTGTCAGGTTTGTCAAAGATCAGATAGTTGTAGATGTGCAATAGAACAAAGCTGGAGGCATCACGCTACCTGACTTCAAACTATACTACAAGGCTACAGTAACCAAAACAGCATGGTACTGGTACCAAAACAGAGATATAGACCAATGGAACAGAACAGAGCCCTCAGAAATAAACCTCCTTTCTTTATAAATTACCCAGTGTCAAATATTTCTTTATAGCAAGGTGAGAATGGACTAGCACACTCACTCTGGTCAATCACTCTGTACACTTTAATTCTATAAATCTCTTTGAAAAGTTGAGAGTCAGCATAGTGAGGTAGAAAAAACCAGAGCTTTGGAATTAGGACAAACTATGTTCAAATTCTTGGGTAATTTTACTCATCTTTTCTAAGCCCATGAAATAGAATTTGTATCTACCTTATATGGTGATTGTGAGCATTACATGAGATAACGTATGTAAAATATGTGGCATATAGTAAGCACAAAATAAAAAAAATATTAAGCACTGTAGTCAGCTTGGGAAGAACCTAGACATTGAGTGGTCAGCTGAGATGCTAAGTCAAATAGTAGTGCCTTGGAAGTAAAAATATGATGATGGTTTAGGGTAAGTGTTTGCTCCTCCTCCATGCTCTTACCTTTCTTAGTATACTTAGCAGTGTTATTTATTTACTTAGTTTTATTTGTGTGTTTCCTCTCCTATTTGATTTCAAGATCATTGATAGTGGACATAGAGAATAACTGATGAATGAAGAAACGAGTAAATGGGACAAATCTAGAAGCTCATTCTTGGCCAATCTGAGGGGTAAGGGATCATGCTGTGTATCAAGGCTACTCAGGAGGCTGAGGCAGGAGAACTGCTTGAACCCAGGAGGCGGATGTTGCAGTGAGTCAAGATCACACCACTGTACTCCAGCCTGGGTGACAAAGTGAGACTCCATCTCAAAAGAAGAAGAAGAAGAAGAAGAATCTGCTATTAACAAATTTATTGCTTGGACTAAAATGTGTTCTTTCAAAATTCTCAACAATCCTCCTCTGCCAGGATTGGATCAATTTTTTTTTTTTTTTTTTTTTTGGTAAATCACTACTGGGGTGGATTTACTGCAGTCAATCAAGCTGAGTGAGCAATGAATATGCACTTCCAATATGTTTCTTGAAACTCTATATACTAGTGTTGTGTGTTGCTGTCGCCACTTCTGTGATTTCATCAGATTTGTCCACTTGTGCTATGCAGGCACAGAAATAACTATAATATTGACTTTTTTTTTTAGTAGTTGCTAACTTTATGAACGCACAATCCCAAATCAGAAAGAGTGTTCACTTTATGGGCCAAAATTATGTGGCAGTAAACCTGGAAATCACAAATATAAGTACATTGGAACGGTCTACTTCTCTTGTAGTTTCAAAACGTAAGCTGGATGTTCACAAGAATGGGCTTCCTCAGTGATATAGTTTGGATGTGTGTCCCCACCCAAATCTAATATTGAAATGTAAATCTCAATGTTGGAGATGGGGTCTGGTGGGAGGTGATTGGATCATGGGCTTGAATTTCTCACGAATGGCTTAGCACCATCCCCTTGGTGCTGTCCTTGTGATAGCCAGTGAGTTCTTGTGAGATCTGGTCATTTAAATGTGTGTGGCCCCTTCCTGCTCTCTCTCTTGTTCCTACTTTTGTCACGTGAGGTTCAAGTTCCTACTTCACCTTCTGCCATGATTGTAAACTTCCAGAGGCCTCCCTAGAGGCATATGCTAGTGTTATGCTTCCTGTACAGCCTGCAGAACTGTGAACTGATTAAACCTCTTTTCTTTACAAATTACCCATTCTTGGGTATTTCCTTATGGCAATGCAATGTTGGCCTTATACGCTCAGCGAATATTAATTTTCTTTGATGAACATTCTGGAGGCTGTTTGTGTTCCTCATTATATGATCCTTCCAGATGGGTTTGTACTGACTTTTTATAATTCAAACATAAGCTTCCCTTTCACCCCAATCTGAGGAATATCTTTTCTAGTTATTTAGGGGTCTAAATAGCTTTTTCTAAAATGCTGTATTTACTCAGTTTACCCATGACCCTTATCCTCCTGTCCATTTATTCTAGTCTAGATACAAATATTTCTCAGTGCAGGTATAGAAATAATAAAAAATAAAAGTAGATTTTTTTCTAGTGCTAGTCTTTTCTGGCTTTATCATGGGACTTAAAATGAAAAGCTATATTAATACTTCACTGAGTAAGATGGTTTGCTTGGCCAGACAAGATGGTAGGCATTAATAAAATATTAATAACATTTTAAAAAGAGGAAATAGGTGTGTCACTCCCACCCTTTTAAGAAAATAAAAAGCATAACACAGAGAGTGGCAAGAGAGGAAGCTGAATAAATGTATTTTTTTTTTCTGAGAAAGAGAAGTTATAAAGTGATTCTTTGTTCCAGGCCAAATCTTTTTCCTAACTTAGGCCTGATTCAGTATAGTCCAGTGCACACTTTACTATAAAACTCAGAGAATTTAGGGTATCCACAGTCAATGTCCCATTGTATCATGCAACCCAAGTTTTCTTTTAAATACCCTGGCATGCATGTCCTCATCTCAGTGATACTGATAACACTGAAAAACTGGGGACAGCCTAAATGTCAAACAGTTCAAAACCAATTCATTAAACTATGATACAGACATGTGATGGCATATTAGGCAGCTGATAAAAATTTTGTTGTGGAAAGAGATTTAAAGGCATGGGATGATGTTCACAATATGTCTATAATTGGGAAAGAAGCAGATTTCACAATAGTAAGTACCATAGGAGCCTAACAAATCAGTACATATAGTCATAGAAGTCTGGAATATAATTTCTGAAATTTTTACCAGTGGCTGACTCTGAGTTGTGAAATTAAAGATGAGTTTTAAGTTTCTTTGTGATTTTCTATATTCACTATATTTTTATAATGAACGTATATTAACATTACAATCAGGAAGACAAAAAGGGAGGATATCTCTCCCCCACATAAACACTATGTAATGGGTTGAATGGTGGCCCCCAAAATATATGTTTACATCCTAACCCCAGAACCTATGAATGTGACCTTATTTGGGAAAAGAGTGTTTGCAGCTATACCTAAGTTAAGGAACTCATGAGTCATTCTGGATTATCCATGTGGTCCTAAATCCAATGATAAGTTTCTTTATAAGAGACAGAAGAGAAGGCACAGACACAGACGAGAAAGCCCTGTGAAGATGGAGGCAGAGATTGGAGTGATATGGACACAGGCTAAGGAGTATTGACAGCCACCAGAAGCCAGAAGAGACAAAGAATGATTCACTTCTAGTGCTTCCAGAAGGAGTGTAGCTTTGTTGATATCTTGCTTTTTGGCCACCAGAACTGCAAGAAAATAAATTGCTGTTTAAAATTTGTGGCAATTTGTTTCAGTGGTCACAGAAAACTAATATGTGCTGCAATGGCCCATGCTGCCAATTGGTTATTTATTCTATGTGAGCATCTGACTGGGCTTTTGCCTCTCCCTCTTCTTAGTCCCAAGTCACTATGTTTGCCATCTTCAAAGTACCATGCTGAGCTCTGTTGCCAGTTCAATGTCCATTTCAAATTGTGTGCTTCCTCTTTCCTTCTTCCTGCCCATCTGCTCTTTGTTCTCATTTGTGAGATGTTCCTTTTGATCACTACAGGTTGCACCTATCATTTGGTCTTCCAGTTTTCTCTGGCAATTGAACATTTGTTACTTGTGACATTCACAAAAGGACCTTAATGGCTGCCTAGGGCCTCTGTATTTTCAAAGGAGACCTAGTGACCTTCACCACCCTTTAAAATATCTGCTGTGACTTAAAGAAGTTCCCAAATGACATTGGCACCCAGGATACCTGGGATATATTACTATCCAGTTAAGGGAGAAAGGGAACTTTTTTAAAGCAACATGGGGAAAATTCATTCCCAGGTCACTGAAGATATTTCCCAAACATCACAGGTAGAGAATTTGCAGATATTTTGTTGTTTCTATTTGCTTAGTGGAAGAGGCTTGTTGGTAACCTGACACTGCCTACCATGCCAGCCTCATTTCCTTCCTTTTGTTGACGGACCAGTGATCTTTAGGTGCTGTGTGTCATTGCCACTCCTCATCCTGAGTCCATTGCTCCCATTCTGCTCTACCAGGAATGAGACCCTCTTAGCCTGACTTGTTCTCCTCCCTCTCCCCTTATCCTTCAGTCTTGGCTCAAGTATTACCTTCAAGAACCATTTGCTGACTCCCACTTTCCAGCCTGGGCCAGGCACTAGGCCCAACCTTTTGTGTTTCTCTAGTAGCATGGCCTCACCTCTACCCTCCATGTATTCACAATACTGGGAAGTGATCTCTTTCTTAAGGTTGGACATTTTTAAGTTCCGTGTTTCTTACAATAGGGGTTCCATAAGACAAAAGGAAGATGAAATGAAGCAACCTCTCATGCTAATGGAATATTTTCTATGGTGGAATAATCTCTGCAAGGAAAATGCTATAAGTAAGTCACTACCATGGAAATCTTTTATCTTCTGTCCACTGGATCTGTATACTCAATTCCCTAAGCAAAACTCATTTTCTTTTGCAAGAAATAAAAAGACAGAAGTGGGCAAGCAAAAGTTGAACAGAGGCCTCTTGAATGTGAGAAAATGCTTCTTTTAAGTGATTATAATAAGAAAAGGAAATGATGCGTTTGGGTCTTTCCTACTTTATTGTGAACTACTTGAGAGAAGGAAAATTTGGATTCCTTCCATTTGGCATAGAGTTGGTGCTCCCCAGATGTTTACAGAATGAGTAAATATTTTCCTTACAGCCCTATACTTTTTGTTCCAGAACTGTGAAGAGAGAAGCAGAGCAATCATGCTGATATCAGATCTGCCATTTGTGTGGATTAGTGTCCTGAAGCCCTTTAGTCAAGACCTTCCTATCGCCCATCTCAGAAGCATAAAAGTGTGACAGGATTTTCAGCAGGTAAGAATGGGAAAAAACAGATAGTGCTTTTTCTTTTTAATCTAGAAAAAGTACCAACAAGGAGCAGTATGCTGGGAGGTGATAAGGATGCCACACACAATGGGGAAAATCAATGCACAGTCCCTTTCTGGCACCAGAGATTTTGCTAAGAGGCCAATCAACTTTGATTCTGACATCCCTCCACAACAGAACCTAGAATTTCAAGAATAATTGATGGAAGGTAGTGCACCGAGGCATTTGCAAGCTATACCACTCATGCTAAAACACGACAACAGATGGTTTTTAGTTACTGCCATCAGACTTGAGCACAAAATTTGAAAGCAGCCCCATAGTTGTATGGTTTCTCCCAGAATGGGATAGAACTATGCTCTTCCTAGTCATGAGGTCCTGAGGCCAAGCCAAATGCTGTCTTGGAACTGAGTCTGAGAAAATTCTGAGTCTGGAGGAAGAATGTAATTTATACCTAGGAAGGAAAGCAGGAAGGTCAAGAGCCAGGAGATTGATCAAACAGGTCATCATGCTTGAAGGGCAGTGTTTGCTGGAAGCCAGATAAGCATAAGGGAGCAAGCAGAGAGGAAAGCAAGATGCAAAGGGTTGAACTTGATGCCAAAAGTAATTTCAGGAATACAGCCTTCCTCTGCATGACCTGGCATGTTTCCCTGGGCAAAGGGCATGCACTTAAAGCTCCAGATGGCTGTCTTTCCTCATTTTGTGGCCCAGTTAGGTTAGCCCAAAGCTGACAAACATCAACCACGAAGAATTGTATATTTTGGGGTGGGAGTGGGATTAGTAGAGTCCTGCCAAATGCAGAACCTATGTTAACAAGCAAATTTGAAGATGTATAATATATCCTCTGTGAACCATAGAACACCACATACTTCCACAAATATGTACTGAGCTGTATTTCCTGAGTGCAAGGCACTCAAATTACATTAAGGATGGTAGAGAGGTGATTATTACATTCTATGCTCTCAGTAAATATAGAGTGTTTTATCTCAGCTAATTAAGGCATGGAGAGGGATTGGAAAACATGGGTCGTGGTCAAGGTACAGTACCAGGTAAAGTAGTGGAGTGATAAGAAAAATGGCTGGAAAGAAATATTGGGGTAAACTCCAATGTCAGCTAGAGCAGCTCTTACTTTGAACATGAATTGCATAGCACTCTGTAGAATGTCTTGAAAGTACGAAAGGTAGTTAGGCCACTGCACTGGTCTAGGTAGAGATGATGTGAGCCTGACTTACTCTGGTGGCAGTGGAAAGAGAACAGAGGAGACAGGACTGACTGACATATTGGAGAGCTAAATTGGTTCTGACTTGGTGTCAGGGTTTTTCATGAAGATAGAACAGATAGGATGTAGATATAGATGATATAGATCAGATATAGATGTAGATGAGCGGGGGATTTTTTAAGGGAATTGGCTCACATGATTATGGAGACTGAGAAGTCCCCTAACAGGCATGGTTCAGTTCAAGTCTGAAAGCTTCAGGTCCTGCAGTCCAAATGCCAGAGAGTCTGGAGTTCTAATGTCCAAGTGCACGAGAAGAATGTCCCAGCTCCTGGAAAGACAGAGAAAAAAATACCATTCCTCCACCTTTTTTTGTTCTATTGGGGTTCCTATCTGGATAGTGCTTGCCCACATTGAAGGTGGATCTTCCCCACTCAGTCCACTGACTCATGTGTCAGTCTCCTTTGGAAACACCCTCACGGACACACTTTACCAGTTATCTGGTAAAGACATAACTTTACCAGTTATCTGGGTATTCCTTAATCCAGATGACACCTAAAGTTAACCATTATACTAGGTAACTCACTGAATGTTGGAAATAAGGTAGAGAGGAAACAAACGTGACAGCAAATTTGTAAGCCTGGGTGACTAGATACATAGGATCACTCATAGAACTAGAGAAATCAGTTAAAGTCATTGATTTGAAAGATAAGAAGATTTGCTTGGTTTTGAACATGTTGGGTTTACAATGGTGGTTAAACATTTGAATGGAGATACTGCCAAAAGGCAGTTGGAAATGTAAAATAAAACTAGGGTAGATCCTACTGCAATAGGTTTCCATAAGTGCCTACACTCTCCCTACCTCAAATGCTGGCAAGAATGTGGAGAAAAGGAAACACTTGTGCACTGTTGGTGGAAATGTAAATTAGTACAACCACTATGGAGAACAGTTTGGAGGTTCCTTGAAAAACTAAAAATTGAGCTACAATAGGTCCCAGCAATCACACTGCTGGGTGTATACCCAAAAGAAAGGAAATCAGTATATCTAAGAGATATCTGCACTCCTCTGTATATTGCAGTACTGTTTACAATTGCTAAGACTTGGAAGCAACCTAAGTGTCCATCAACAGATGAATGGATAAAGAAAACGTGGTATCTATACACAATGGAATACTATTCAGCCATTAAAAAAATAAGATCCAGTCATTTGCAACAACTTGGATGGAAGTGGTGATCATTATGTTAAGGGAAATAAGCCAGGCACAGGAAGACTAACATTGCATGTTCTCACTTATTTGTGGGATCTAAAAATCAAAACAACTGAACTCATGGAGATAAGAGAGTAGAAGGATGGTTACCAGAGGCTGGGAATGGTATTGGGGGTCTGGGGAGGAGGTGAGGATGGTTAATGGGCACAAAAATATAAATAATGAATAAGACCTACTATTTGATAGCACAATAGGGTGACTATAGTCAATAATAACTTAATTGTACATTTTAAAATTACTTAAAGAGTATAATTGGATTGTTTGTAACACAAAGGATAAATGCTTGAGGGGATGGATATCCCATTTTCCATGATATGCTTATTTCACATTGCATGCCTGTATCAAAGCATCTCATGTGCCCCATAAATATATACAGCTACTATGTACCCACAACATTTTTTTAAAAATTTAAAATTAAAAAATAAAATGGCTTAAAAATCAACCATTAAAAAAGCACAAGAGCACAATCAGAACTGAAATTTGTCAAAATGAATAAAAATGTTGTTAAAAAGTATAGGGTCACTTTTACTAAGGATGAAACAAGAAAGAAGAAAAAGAAAAACACATTGGTCACAGAACTGAAAGCCAATAATAGTAGCATCATATCATGAAAACTGAAGGAAAAGAGAATTTCGTGAAAGGGAGTGGCAGGTAACTTTGCCACTTGCTACAGGGAATTTGAATACAAAAGGGACTGAATGATTTTGCAATTAGGAGGTCCTGGAAGTCTTACATGACTTCTGAGGGTTAGTAGCAAGGGTAAGGGATGGAGAAACCAGGTTACAGAATGTTTATGTGTAAATGGGAGGTGAGAAAGTAAAACTCTGGGTGTCCATGTCTGAGGATTGGTGCAGTTTGGCTGCTTCAGAGTCACTTGCGGAGCCTGTAAAAATACAGATTGCCAAGCCTCAGAACTGTATTCAGGTTCATCAAGTCTGGGGTGGGGCCTAAAAATCTGGCTTTTAAAAAAGCACTCCAGACAGAAAACCAAGCACCGCATGTCCTCACTCATAAATGGGAGTTGAACAATGAGAACACATGGACACAGGGAGGGGAACATCACACACCAGGGCCTGTCACGGGGTTGGGGGAAAGGGGAGGGAGAGCATTAGGACAAATATCTAATGCGTGCAGGGCTTAAAACCTAGATGATGTGTTGATAGGTGCAGCAAACCACCAAGATACATGTATACCTATGTAGCAAACCTACACATTCTGCACATGTATCCCAGAACGTAAAGTATAAAAAAAAAAAAAAAAAGAAAGAAAAAGAAAAAGAAAGCACTCCAGGTGTCACTTACGCACAGGTAGATTTGACAACCACTGTTTACACTATTATTTCAAGATATCTGCTAGTAAAGTGGGAGAGAAAGAGGACTGTATTAATCAGGACTGTCTAAGCAATATAACATTAACAAATAACCTTCAAATCTCAATGCTTTAACACACAAAAATACTTGATTTCTCACTCATACTGTATAATCATCATAATCCAGAGGAGAGGTCTCTGTTTGACCCAGGCTCACAGAGACTTGAATCATCTGTTGCTGTGCCTTCTGGAACACGAAGTCTCCTCAGTTGCCACTTCAATGAAAAAGAGTGCATGGACATTTCACACCTGCTCTTCCAAGCTTCTGCCCTAAGTGACATGTTACCTCACTCATAGTTCATTGGTGAAAACGAGTCACATAAGCCTATGTAACTGCAGGAGAGTGGACAGTGCTTACTTTTTATGCCTGGGAGGAGAGGACAACTGGATATTGGTGAGAACGAGTCACGTTTGCTTGGAAGGCAGCAGAGATGCAGAAAAGTGAGGCTTTGGCGAGAACCAAGCATATATGTAAGCCAAGAGAAAGGTATCAGAGTAAGAGGAATTGGGGAAAAACAAACAGAAAGGAGGAGGGTGGAAACAATGAGAATTAATATAAGAGGGATGGGCACAAAAGCACCAAGTCAAGTGGTCTTAACATTGGAAAGGAGGGATGCATTTTTTTTTCTTTTAAGTCAAATGTGAACAAAAGAGGGAGAATGAAGCCACGAGATTTTGTAGGGCAGAAAAATTCTCATCACTATTAGCAATATTATTCTAAGACTTGACCTGTCCTTCCTTTCTCCTTTCCAGATTTCTATTTACAATTCTTTTATACAAGAGTTCAGACAGTTCTAGCATTTCCAAAATTAACCCAAACCGATTAGTCAACAGGACTGAATCAGCAGGGCTTTCAGGAGTCAATTGCAACTCTTCCTCCTTAAAGGAAAAATTCAGAGTGGAATAAAAGTAGGTAACTGTGAGTTTTCTCTGGACTAGCAGTTTGTTTTCCTTTTCGGGCAAATCTTCCCAAAGTGTCAGCTCTCCTGGTCATTTGCATAGCATTGCAATTTGAATAGTGATCTACCCTACCGGGTTAGGGAAATGGTAGCTACTGTTCTT
This sequence comes from Pan paniscus, assembly GCF_029289425.2. Classification (NCBI taxonomy): domain Eukaryota; kingdom Metazoa; phylum Chordata; class Mammalia; order Primates; family Hominidae; genus Pan; species Pan paniscus. Next base: position 138,922,176 of record NC_073272.2, on the reverse strand, counting down.
GCTGTACTTGGAGTTTAGAGCCATGAGAAACAGGATTTTAGATCTGCAAGGGTCCCTGAGGTAGGACCGTATTGAACTGACTAAAGTGAATTAAAAATGAATTTTTTAAAAAGCCTACATTAGAGGCTGAACACCCAGTGGCTGAAATTATTATTCTTTTCTTTCTTATGCCTATTCTACTTCCTTCATGTTGCATTTGAGATGTCTATCCTCTTATGTTGCCCTCTGAAAACATAGAAAACAACTATAAACACTGCCATATACTTAAAATTATTATTATGTTTTTCTACAGTCTTAATTTTAAACTCAAAATATATTTTATTTTTTCACAAATGTATCTGTTGGCTAGTATATGCCAATCACTGGGGCTATAAAATTAATAAATTCTATATAATAATTTATTAATTTATAAAATTAATAAATATTAATATTATATAAAATTAATAAATTTATATAATAATTATATAATATCAATTATAAAATTGATATATCAGTCCTTGTTTTCTTTTTTCTTTTTTTTTTTTTTGAGATGGAGTCTCGCTCTGTTGCCCAGGCTGGAGTGCAGTGGCGTGATCTCGGCTCACTGTAAGCTCCGCCTCCCGGGTTCATGCCATTCTCCTGCCTGCCTCAGCCTCCCAAGTAGCTGGGACTACAGGGGCCCACCACCACGCCCGGCTAATTTTTTGTATTTTTAGTAGAGACAGGGTTTCACCATGTTTGCTAGGATGGTCTCGATCTCCTGACCTCGTGATCCACCCGCCTCGGCCTCCCAAAGTGCTGGGATTACAGGCGTGAGCCACTGCGCCCAGCCTAGTCCTTGTTTTCAAATAACTCATAATCTGCTTCTACAGAAAGCGAGAATGGAGAAAGGGAGAGAGAGAGGAGAGGGACAGAGAGACTTGTACCTTATATTCTGATTGTTTTTTTCCACGTGGCTTCTAACAGATACAGGTGCTAGGAGAATTGGAGCACAAAGAAAAATGAATAAATTCTGCCTAGAACCACCAGCTTTACAGAGCAGGTAACAGTTGACCTGGGTCTTGAGTATAAGTAGGAGTTCCTCTTTCTCCATGATCTCTAAATCTTCATGAACTGCCTACTTCCCTCTTTAGTTATATAACCACATTTATATTCCAAATTGTTCCATCTTCAGGTTTTACCCTTTCCCTGATTATTGACTCTAATTCTCACCCAATATACAATGGGCAGCCTACAACCTCTCTAATATCTCAGGATTTTTGGCAAGGTCTGAGGACTCTTACTCAGTCACTCTGGATGCTATTGCCTGTGGCCACTGAATCCTTGATCTTTCCTCTGAGGCATATATCCTGAAATAAGCTTGCTTCTCTTTTCCTGCATTTCTCTATGCAAATCTTGTACTCTGGGGCCAGGAGACCTTCATTCACTGTCTTCCATACCCTTAACCTAGGGCCATGTACAGAAGACTTTGCTAAAGGTTTGAAGACATGGAAGAGAGGCAGGATTTAGAGGAGAATCGAGGCTGAAATCTAACCCGTGAACCACACTCATTAAGCCTGTGCCTTAGGTAGGTACTGGGAAGAAGAATCACCTTTTTCTAATTAATGTAATCATGCTTTATGGATTAGTGGTAGCCCTAAGGGAGGTTATACCCTAGTATAGCTAAACAATCTCAGATTGAAGTTCCTAAAATGTTTGTCATTTCTGCCACTGGTAGACTTGCCAGATTTAGCAAATAAATATACAGAACACCCAGTAAAATCTGAACTTCTGATAAATGAATTTTTTAGTATGTCTCAAGCAATATTTGGAAAAGTTATACTAAAAATTATTCTTTGTTCACCTGAAGTGAAAATACAAGATGCCCAGTAAAATTTGATCCAGCAACACTAGTACCAGATTTCCCTTAAACTTGTGATTTAGCTGTCCCTTGTGCTGCAGGGCCTCTTGTTCCGGCCTTCCACCTCTTCTCTTTCCCTTTCCAGCACATTTCCTTCCAACCACCCAAATTATTTTCATTTCTTGTTTAGAGCAGTTTAGCTGTTAAGTTGGTCTCAGCCCAGACCATGCAGGTTCTGCCCAGGGGACTCATCTTCATAACTAAGCATGGTCTTTGTCCTAAATAGAAACAGTTCTCTCCCAGAGAGGAATTTTGCTGTCAGCTCAAAGTAGCAAGTGTTCCTGTTCCTCAATATAATTATGTAGCTGGAAATTGAGCAGGGTTCATGTGGGACAGTTGACCTATTATAATTATAATTATAATCACTGACCTGTCTTTGTTATGATGAACAAACAAATTCATGTGATAACCTTTGTTTGGGAAGATAATGCTACTTACATATTTTCAATCCGGCAATTGAATCACTGAGCTCAGAGTGTTAGGCTGAGAGGCTATTTGAAAGATTCTCTAGTCTATACTATTTTCTCAATTTGCAGATGGAGGAATTGAAGCAAAGAGAGGGACTGTGACTTGTTCAAGGTCACACAGCAAGTTTATGTTAGAACTTGGAATTCCTCTAGATTTGCTATCCCTATCCTTGTTTCTCAGGGGATGCAAATAATTTGACAAAATTTGCATTTTTTAAAGCATGATTCTCTTTTTCCTTGGTTGCGGTTTTGTCTGATAGTTATTTTGTACTGTGTGCATTAGTCAGGGTTCTCCAGAGAGATAGAACCAATAGGATATATAATAGAAATACAGACATACGAGAGGGTATTTATTAGGGGAATTGGCTCATATGAATATAGAGGCTGTAAAGTTCCACAACAGGCCATCTGCAAGCTGGAGATCCCAGAATGCTGGTAGCATAGTTCAGCCCAAGTCTATAGGCTTCAGAACCAGGGAAGCCGATGGTGTAACTCTCAGCCCAAGGCCTGAGAACCCATAGCAGGAACCGAGGGTGCTGGTATAAATCCTGGAGTCCAAAGGCCAAGGAGCCTGAAGTTCTGCTGTCCAAGGGGAAGAGAAGAAGAGTGTCCTAGCTTCAGGAGAAAGAGGGGGAAATAGTCTTCTCCCTGCCTTTTTTGTTCTACCTGGGTCCCCAGCTGATTGGACGGTGCCTGTCACATTGAGGGCAGATCTTCCCCACTCAGTCCACGAACTCACATGCCAATCTCCTCTGGAAACACCCTCACAGACAGATGCAGAAGTGATGTTTTACAGTTCTCTAGATGTTCTTTAATGCAGTCAAGCTGACACCTAAAATTAACTACATCATCCTGTGCTTCCCAGTTTGTTACTTTCTGTTCATTTTTTAGCGTTGATGACATATGCCTGTGGCTATTGGAATTACAGTGAAGTAATAGGATGGAATAGCCTGCTTCTGGCCAACTTTTCCACCTTCTACTTGCAGCTTTTCACTGGCTGTGGGGCAGGAAAATTAGATTTATACACCTGAAAAAGCTGAATAAGCCTCCCTGGGAGAATCCTAAGTGGTATTAACCTAAAAGGAAGAAGCTGAAGCAAAATTAATATAATTAGAGTTTATTTGGGCCAGGCTTGAGGATTGCAACCAGGAGCATACATGCAAATTGCCCTGAATATACAGTCCAACTGGCAGCATTTGCAAGTGGATTTTTAAAGGCAAAAAGGGGGAACAAGGAGTGGATTGATACAAAGTTGTTTGTCAGGAATTCTCGCTGGTTTATAGAAGTAACATTGATTAGTGATTAGTATATGTTGGTAGGCTATAGGGTGTGGGTTATAGTGTCCAGTGTGGCATTATTAGATTAATTTATAGCTACTTGTGGCAAAAACACGTAGTTTTGAGATGAATTCATAGCTCACGTTGGGGATAGGATGTGATTGTGGTCTCATTTTAATGTCTCTCTGGGCCTCATAACTTAAAAAGCCTTGCATTCTTCAGATGAAAGTTCTTTTCTCTATGATATGCCTTTTTTCCCCAGGCCCTCATGCCCATATTTGCTGGACCTCAGGGGTAGTAGCAGTGGTAGGAGATGGCCTCCCTCTGCCCATTCCCCCTAGTCCTGCCAAGAAGTTGGGTTTAGCCCTGATGATATTCATGTAAAAACAACAACAAAAGCCTTTATTTCATCAGTTTCATTGCAACAAAGAGTAAACTCTCTCTGAGCTGAAGTGTATATGTCTTCACACTGTAAAAATATGCGAAGTGTGATTTCATGGCAAAAAGGATTTCTTGTCAGTGTGCAGTGGTGCAGACATTGCTAAGCTTCTCCCTTGGCTCTTCTCCTTGGAGCCATTGCATAAGGGCCAATCCTGCTGAGAGTGTTTTCTTTTTGCCACTTGTGTTTTTCCTAAGTTTGTTGACTCAGTAGACGTTAAACACAATTTCCTGACCTTTCTAAATTAAACCATGCTGCTAAAGGGAGCCAATCAGTCACATTACAAAAAGACTTAACCTCTGTGGTGAAGAGAGAAATGTTCAGATCTTCCTTGTTTTTCACCTCCCTCTGCTGGTAAAAAGTAATCCACATATATTCTGTTCAAAAGCAGAACAATTTAAGGAGAGGGAATTTGAGTCTCATGGAAACAAAATCCTTCACTTATGCATAGTTGATGATTTTGTCTTTTAAATACAGAAAGACAAATATTTCTTTCATTAGCCATTACTGCCTGATCATTACCAGGCTGTAGTGAAGAAGGAACCCAAGTTATCTTCCACAGTGTATTTATATATAACTTATTTCCTAAATGTGAAATATAGTAATCCATAGGCTGACGCTGCCTTGTGTTCATTCTTTGGCATTGTTGACATATGCCTGTGGTGGTAGGAATTACAATGAAGTAGGAAAATGGGATACAGTAGCCTGCTTCTGGCCAACCTTATCCACCTTCTGCTTGCTGCTTTTCATTGGCTGTGAGTCATGAAAATTAGATGTATATGTCTATTAGAATTGTGCCCCAAATAAGAGTTAAGAGTCCCAGGGTGATTTTCAGACACAGAGAAAGCATGAACACTCGGTAAGTATGCATTGAATAAAAACAGTAAAGACCTAATATATTGACATTAAAGAAGCAATACATTTCTTTAATGCCTGTATTTTTTAAAATGTATTTTGGCTGCTCAGAGGGATTCTCTGCTTCTTTTTGTGTTTTAGATGACTTCCTCATGGTCGAAGTTGATAGCTATGTAGCCTCCAGATAAGTTATGTATTAATGTGCTATTTATAGTTATTGGGATTTGAATTAAGGGAGAAAACAATGAAGGATTAAAGGCTATTATAGCAGAAAACAACATTTTCCATTTTGGAAACGTGATACTTTCCACAAGTTTAACTCAGCAGTGTATATCTGTAATTTATGAAAGCTCTTTCGCTGAAAAATGATGTGAGGGAATACTTGAAATTGTAACATACTTTTAAATGTTAAATATCTAGCTATTTTGTCCATTGGAGCTCTAAGAGTGTAGATAATCTGTCTTTCCTGTTTTCCACCATTATCACACATTGCACCCATTTTTTTGAATGTCTGTGCTAATGCTGAGGAATGTACAGAGATGATTAAAACACAATTCCTGCCCTCAAGTTATTGGCAGCCTAGTAGGGAAAAGAAGCCATGGAGATAAACAACGTTAATGGGAAGGATAGGTGAAGGCCTCTATTCTGGGGCCTGCCTATAATGGCATGAACCTGAAGTTCATGTATGTGAGTTTACTCATCTGTAGAATAAGGGCTATAGATGACATGAAATTGGAAACTATGATTCTCTGACTTATACCATAAAATATATGATGCATGAGATCAGCATCCTTATTGTGTCATTCGCTGCTGTTCCTTTAGCACCTGCCATAGAAGCTGGCACACAGTAGGTGCTCAGTTGTTTATTGAATGACGGAGTGGACAAAGAACATGGTAAAGTAATCAAAGTAAGGAGAGTTCATTTTTGATTGGATGATCAGTGAAGAGTTTATGGAGCAGATACTGTTTGAAATGAACCTTACAAAGTGTTTTTCTTAGGTGAAAATTTGGAGTAGGGTACAAATGGAGGAGGCACTTGGCATCCAAGAAAAGCTGTGTATAGTTGAAAGAATATGGGGCTTTGAGCCAGAAGATTTGGGTTCAAATCCAACCAAGCTTTGCCACTCACTAGTGTGTGTTTTTTTGGTAAGTCACTCCAGTGACTTACCATCATGTATAAAATAGGGATGATAATACTGATCATTTGACAGGTTTGTTATAAGGATTAGATGAAATGGTACAGGGTATGTGGATGACACCTGATGCCAGGCTCAAAAATGTGAATGTGAAGGAGTAACAAAAATCAAAGAAGCAGCTGGCTGTGGTGGCTCACACCTGTAATCCCAGCACTTTGGGAGGCCAAGGTGGGTGGATCACCTGAGGTCAGGAGTTCAAGACCAGCCTGGCCAACATGGTGAAACCCCATCTCTACCAAAAATACAAAAATTAGCCAGGCGTGGTGGCATGCCACTGTAATCTCAGCTACTCAGGAGGCTGAGGCAGGAGAATTGCTTGAACCCAGGAGGCGGAGGTTGCAGTGAGCTGAGATCACACCACTGCACTCCAGCCTGGGTGACAGAGCGAGATCCTGTCTCAAAAAAAAAAAAAAAAATGAAAAAGAAAAAAAATCAAAAAAGTGTGGAGGTACACAATGAAGAGTATGTGTACGGATTGATATTCTGTGTTGGTATAGGGTATAGTTGCAAAAAATGTTAGATTTGGACATAAAGTTTTCTTGAGGAGCTATAGCTTCTAGAGAAAATGTTGTATTTGCCTTGGACACTTTGTGTTTGATATGTTGTAGAAGTTGGTCTGTCAGCAATCAGTGGAAGAAGAGTTTTTAGCGATAATGCTTTTAAGGCTCATTTGCCTAAAGACTACCATGACTGAATTGATTTAATGAAAAGGAAAAATTATTCAAAACATAGGCTGCTCAGTCATTTTTTGGTGGGGAAAATAGAAGCTGGAGAGTAAGGAGAAGAACTCCTAAGAGCAGTGAGAAAACTTAGCTCATTTTTATCTCCTCTGTGTCTTTGTGTGTGTCATTCCATCTGAAAGCCCACCTTTCAATTTTCACACCCTCCATGGATGTGTCTCTATTGCTCATGAACCCTTTTGTGTTTTCAGTCCTTACTCTCCTTAGTGGTGATCTGCTTCTTTTGTGATTAAAAAAGAAAACAAGGCAAAGATGATGAAGTATTGAGAATGATTAAAAAAACAGTTTATCTGAAATTCAAATTTAGCTGGGCAACCCTACCCAGGAAGTACCTATGAGCTTTAGGGATGGAGTCACATAGATAGAACTGGGTTTGAATACAGCTCCACTAGGCAAATCAATTAATTTTGTGTGTATGTACCATGGTTCTCTTAACTGTAAAATTGGAATAATAACAGTACCTATTATGGAGGCTTATTGTAAGGATTAAATGAGATAATTCACGTAAAGCACTTGAATAATGCCTGGTGGCATATAGTATCTACTCAGAGGATATTTGTTAACTATTATTGTTTATGAGTATATCAAGAACCATAATAACTGGATCAAAAAAGGTGAATTGAAGGGATCAGAAAGGACTAGATGGGTTATTTTCTGATCAGGACAGTTCTTCATAAATGCCCATGTCCAAATCAGCAATTGATCAATGGCGATTCACAACCTCACAACTTAAGCTGCCAACATGCCACAATGAAAAAAGGCAGATATAGGCCTTCAAGAACAGCAAACAAGGTCAGCAAGCAAGGCCAGTGTACTGTTGACATTTATTTCTATCCTTTCATCTGTACTTCATTCAAAAAATGACTTGAGGTGACTTGCAATGAAACAGGTAGTCCAAGATAAAAAATAAGTGAAAGTGTTGGGGCCAGAGATGAAGAAGGGGAAATGTGCACATGACTGTCCCTGGTTCTATCCTGTGAACCGGGGTATGGATTCTTTACCAGGCCCTCCCTGGCAGTGATGGCTGATTGCAGCTGGGTGAGCACATGTTCTTCCTGTTCTGACTTACCCTGAAACTTTTAATTTCTGGCAACATCTCTACTCTTGTAATATCGACTTGGAGACCTGGATATTTCAGTTTATTAGGTGCCCATAATGTCAGCTCTCTGGATCTCTCTCCAGGAAGCTGGAAGCCTTGGCTAATGACTCTGCAAGTGGGAAATGCAAGGTTATCCTTCATTTTTACTATGAAGAAGGGCCTGATTATCTGTTGAATTGGAGACTTATTACTTCTTATTTTATCCACCTTACACCACCACAGTTAATAGGGAGACAGTACTGGCAACCAGTAAGTTACTCTGGGCTTCAGATGGAAAGGGGTTTACTTCTCCCCATTAGAACTTTAGTTTTAGATAAGACGTTCAATCTAATTTGTTAATAACATTATAATTCATGTAGTCAATAACATTAAACTTGAATGTAATCATTATCATGATTTATCACTAATGATAGCTCGGGGCTGTACTAAAATTAATTATGATGATTTTCTAGTGAATGTACATGTGGCGAGTATAACTTAGCATCACTACTGAGAGGATTGCAACACATCAGCTATCATGTCATTAATAATTTGAATTATGTTGCAACTGTTAGAGACAGTTCCAAGTTAATGCCAGGGATTTATTTAGTTGACTCTTGGGTTGCAGCCTAATACTTCTTTCTCTGGTTATCAGGCATCTCAATTTTTAATTGTGGTTTATCTCACCTAACTTATAACAGAGAATGTGAGGTTCATTTTACTATTTCATATGCTAGACTTTTAAATGGAATAAGGTAGAATGGAAAGGCTATTCTTTTACACTTGTAGCTATCATTATGACATGCACAATATAGGAACTGACATGATTAAATGTTTTGCTTTGGAGAGTTTTATTTGTATTATTATCAGAAGTTGCATGGTTCAAACCCTGGTGAGTTCCAGAAGGTTCTGCCACTATGTTTTTTTCTACTCATTCTTCATTTTCTTTACTCAGAATTGCCTAACCTGCATCTTATAGAAATTTTCCTTACCAGCAAATCAATTCAGTCATTTTCAGCTAAAGTTTTTTGCTTTTTTGCATATCTACACAGAACCTTTAAGAGCAAATTCTAAAAGTGGCTAATTTCTTTTACTCCCATTCATTAATTTTAAGAAAACGTTTTATTTTGACATAATTATAGATTCACATACAGTTGTAAGAAATAATAGAGATTGTACCCACTTTCCCCAGTGTTGACATCTTGAAAGAACTATAGTACAATATCATGATTAGGAAATTGACACTGATACTGTTAACATACAGAACAGTTATGTCTTTATAAGGATCTCTCATGTTGTTGTTTTATAACCATGTCCACCTCCCTCTCTCGTTCATTTTATTTATATTCACAGGTGTGTGTTACCTTAATTCCTTGCAGTTGTTCTACCTTCAGTAAATCCTGGATCAAATGAGTTTTTGGTAGAAAACAACCATATTCTATGGGTTTCTAATTATGCGTGTAGTTATTTGCATAGTGCAAACCTCAGGTCTGATAGGTAGCCGAGATCATTTGAAAAGTTTCTCCAGCTAGCCTTAGGTCATTCCTTGGAGTTGGGGAGCGGAGGAGAGGGGACTCTATAAGGGACTTACTAGAGCCTTTGCAGTGAGCAGGTATTGAAGGAAAAGCTGTGGAAATAGTGGGAAAAGTTAACAGGAAAAGCAGAGTTATAGACCATGTTCTAGAGGCATGGCTATTCAATAATGGAAAATGGAAGACTTAATGGAGTCGGGTAAACTTTTCCTTGAGTAAAGCCTGAATGGATACCTTCAAGGTTCCAGTCTGTATGTGTGTGGGTGGGCGAGAGAGGGTCATGTGGCAGAAGTGAGTGATGCTTTTAAATCAAGTAGATAATTTCTTTTGGTTCTTTGGAGAAGGTGCTAAAGCGATAAATGTAGTTACTGATGGCCGGGCGTGGTGGCTCATGCCTGTAATCCTAGCACTTTGGGAGGCCAAGGCAGGTAGATCACCTGAGGTCAGGAGATCGAGACCAGCCTGACTAACATGGTGAAACCCTGTCTGTACTGAAAATACAAAAATTAGCCAGGCGTAGTTGCGGGCGCCTGTAATCCCAGCTACTCAGGAGGCTAAGGCAGGAAAATCACTAGAATCCAGGAGGCGGAGGTTGCAGTGAGCTGAGATTGCGCCATTGTACTCCAACCTGGGCAACTGAGTGAGACTCTGTCTCTAAATAAATAAATAAATAAATAAATAAATAAATAAATAAAATAATTAAAAAATTAAAAAGTAGCTACTGAAAACAGGGTCCAACTTCCCATAAGAGGGGCCTGATCAGTGCTGGGGTTGGGTATGGCTGGTTTGCAGGGCTGATATTTAGCCCTAGGCAGAAAGTGAGGCAGATGCCCACACAAACAGACTTTAATAATTCAGAAAGTGTTCCATGACAATCATGACTGAGCATTCCAGAGCTTAGTTCTACTCAATGTACGTTTGTTGACTATTTACTGTGTACCAGGTTTTGACCCAGATGTTGAGGAAAAAATGCCCCCAGGCTGTAAAGAACTGAGAGAGCACTGGATATAGTAAACATCAAGCAGACCCAGGACCATATGAGGGCAGCAAGATACACTCTAGATCCCACCTTTTGGCATGACTGGGGCTCCCATAAGACTGTGTCCTAATCAGGATTTATTTTAGTGTCTAGTATATTCCCTGCCCAGGTCATTATTAGGGCTTAAAACTGAGAGACAGACAATCAGACAGACAGATAGACAGATAGATAGGCGGAAATGAGGCTCAGTAATTCAGCAGAAGGCAAGGGCTAACACTTTATTTCAGTTCAACATTCTTTTATCCTCAGAGAGTAATATAAGGAGCATTTAACACTCGAGATATCAGTAAACAGAATGGTGCAGCTTTGTGTCATGGTGAACGATAGCAGATGTCTAAAAAGTCTATAGCTAACTGAAAAATCCTGAGTGCTCTTGCTTAGGATCAAAAAAGCTTTCATTAACATCTTTAATCTATGTAATGAAATCTCAAATTATTTTTCATGCCTTTATTGTTGCTTGTACCAGTAACCAAAATTTCAGGAGAACACAATGAATTACAGTGTGACCTAAAATCAACAGTGAAGAGTCATCAACCAAAAAAAAAAAGAAGGAGATTATTTAGGGGAACGGAAATGATTCAGATACCAAAGTAAAAAAGCCACTTGTTGACAGAAATATACATTTGTAACTATTGTTTAATTGGTCATGTAGGCCATGGAAAAAATCAAAAGCCCAAGTCATATAACAACCCTTTTTGATTTTAGACTTCCTTCCACCACCTTTATTTTTTGGTGGACTTAACCTTTGATTAGCCTTTGATTTCCTGTTACTATTACCCTTGGTGCTTTGTCTTCTCTTTGCCCTGTGTTTGCATGATTTGTGTTCTTCATCTTGAAGAAGTGCTCCACACTTATCTTTTTCCCATGCTCTATCTCTTCCAAATCAGGTGCTCAGATGGCAGAGGCCTTTTTAATGAGTCCCTGTCAAGCTATGCAGACTACTTTCACAAACAACCCTCCAATGTCAATGACTTGACACAATAAACATTTATTTCTCAGTTGCACAAAATCCAGTGTTGATGTTCTTGGTCAGGCATTTGTCCTGGGTGGCTATCTTCTAAATGCTGACTCAAGGATGCTGCTTCCTTCCATCTTACAATGCCATCATCTTCAATAATGAGTCTTCATGGTCATTTCAGATGGGAAAGTGCAAGAACAGAATACTTGACACTTGGTTTTGAAGTGGTACGTACTTCACTTCTGCTTTCATTCTACTGGCCAGAACTAGTCACATGGCCCCACATAGATGCAAAAAGAACTGTGAAATGTAGCCACTGGCTAGGCTGTCATTTCTCAATGACATCACTATGCTTTGGTGTACTTCTAGCTGTTTCTGACTCACCATCCTTTGAAAACATTGTTCCATAAGAGTGTCTCAGCTGTTTTCTGAGTCCTAGGTGATTCTGATCCCATGTCTATTCTACCTGAACTGTGTTTGATCACAAAATCCTCCTCAATTCAAAGCCACCAGTAAGAAATATAATCCTTTCTTAATTTTAATAATGTATCTGGAGAAGAGTGAGTCACCTCTGTATGTCAATAGCTGCAGGAAATTACTGTTTATGCTTTCTGGAGCCAGAAATCTCCCCATTAAAACCAGACCATTACTACAGAAAGTCAAATATTGCATGATCTCACTTATATGTGAAATCTAAAAATGTCAAGTTCATAGAAACATGAGTGGAATGGCTGTTACCAGGGGCACGGGTGGGGGGAATGGGGAGGTGTTGATCAAAGGGTACAAAGTTGCAGTTATGTACAGCATGGTGTCTATAGTTAATAATAATTCGGCTGAGCATGGTGGCTCACGCCTGTAATCTCAGCACTTTGGGAGGCCGAGGCAGGCAGATCACTTGAGGTCAGGAGTTCGAGACCAGCCTAGCCAACGTGGCGATACCCCGTTTCTACTAAAAATACAAAGATCAGGTGGGCAGTGCATGCCTGTAATCCCAGCTACTAGGGAGGCTGAGGCAGGAGAATTGCTTGAACCCAGGGGGCAGAGGTTGCATTGAGCCGAGATCGTGTCACTGCATCCAGCCTGAGTGACAGAGCAAGACTCTGTCTCAAAAAAAAAAGAAAAAATCTATTACATACTTGAAATTTGCTAAGAGAGTAGATCTTAAGTGTCCTCAACACACACACACACACAACAGTAACTATGTGAGGTGATGGATGTGTTAATTAGCTTCATTGTGGTAATCATTTCACAATGTATATGTATATCAAAATATTACATAGTATATCTTAAATACATGCAATTTTGATTTGTCAATTATACTTCAATAAAGCTGGAAGCAAAACAAAAAAATGGCCCATTACTCAGAGCATAGAAAAAACAAATGAAATCATTGACAATTTTAGCTCAAATTTCCAGGTTTTTTACATATCATGGATTTGAGGGGAATTATTTAAAAACCATGATGTACTTTTCATAGAGCTGGATTTTGATGGGACCAATGGAGTTCCCCACCTTGTGTTCTCTAGTGCTGGTTTTGGACCCATACAGATGTGAGAGTGACTCTTACCATTCTGGCAATAAGCCTCTGCATTAAACACCTTGCTCTGGGGAAGCTTTCAGCATAACACGTCGGCAACAAAGGCTAAATATATATGTATATGGATGGATCCTTCAAAAGGCTAAAAATATTGCATTTGATTGTCCTGCCTGTCTGGATTCCATTAACTTGCAGAGACCAAGGAATAACCTGGGGTTCTTAATCTTCTGCATTGAATTCAGATCCTGTTATTTATACAACCATTTATTTACTGACCAAGGCCTGCTGTTCTCCAAAGATAGGGGAATGGTTAAATAAATTGTGCTGCATCTATATGTTAGAATATTAAGAAAGCTTTAAATTGTGTTTCTCAGAATTTTAATGGCCATTAGAAAATGCTCATAATATGACATTTCATTTGACAATATTTATATGATCTCAATTTGCATGTGTCTATATGTGTATATGTGCTGATATAGGCATAGTAAAATGATTGGAAAAAAAGAGATCAAAATTTTAACTGTTGTTATCTCCGGGCATTGGGATTGTGGGTGACTTTTATATTCTTTATATTTCTCTGTGTTTTCCAAAGTTTAAATATGAGCATGAATTACTTATGAGAAGAACATGAGTCACTACACTGTCAATCAAGTTCAGCATCTAAACATTCTCATGAAAATTACTAAAGGTTGGAAGAAAGGGGGACGTTTGGCTGTCTTAAATGGTTGAAACCTCTATCTTTAAATAAGAAACATGTAGAGTGACCTAACATTGAAAACACTGGTTATATCACTTTTTTGGTCATTCTTAAATTTTACTGCTGAAATTTATTAGTCCTTTTAGTAAACATTTCTAAAAGTTTATTGTAGAATTATAAGTTTATAAGGACGTGTAAGAATTAAGTCATGAAATTGTAGCCTCCAGGTAGATGGCAGTAGTCCTTGGTTTACTTTTGCATGGGAGAAGGCCGGTATTGCATAAGAGAAATAGCACAGGCTTTGGAGTGTCCTTGGTTCCAATCTTGGCTCTGTGGTGTACTATCTATGTGACTTGGAGCCAGTTACTTAAAGTTTCTGAAACTTTGTGTCTGTATCTACAGGTTGTAGGTATTTCCTGCCTGGCAAGTTTCTTTGACAATTAGAAATAATAAATGTCCAAAGTTTCTAATACTTCTCTGTCAACTCCCCAGACACTCAACTCTCCAACCTCAGATGTTCCAGAGAATGATATCTCTTTCATTGCTAGCTCACTGCCGAATCCTCAATTGACAATAGCTTGATTGCTGCTGCTGCTTCTCCTGCTGATACTACAATTATTACCATTACCACTGCTATGATCATGAGCTTCCCCTTTACCAGTGGCAATGGTACCACTGTACTATCTAGCTATACTGAAGTTGGTGGGTCAGTTTTATTGCTTTAGCCTAATTTTCAGTTCCAGTCAGGGCTATATTCAGCTGCTTTGCATGGACAGGACAGATCTTTTCTACCACCCTCTGCCCAGCTAGCAATTAAAGGGGGTTAAATTATGGTAAAGAAGGGATCTTCAGCAACTACCTCCAGCCCTCAGGCCTGCATCTTCTCTGATTGTTCAGTACTTATGGGTATTGATTGTTAAATATTTTGAATATTATACCTGGTTCTAGTCAAATAAAGACCAAGAGAGGTCATATATCTCCTATACTGCTGAAGAAAAAAATATCATGATAGCCAACTGAGTACTAACATTGAAGCCTTGAAAAGTGAGAGAATATTTGCAGTAAATGTTAAGTTGATGATAAAGTGCTTCTTATTCCTCTTTACACTTTGCAAATCCATTCCTGGGACAGCTGTGTGTTCAGGACAGTGTTGATGAGTGCACCTGCTGTGATCCTTGGAAAGCATCTTTGTGGAGGAGGACATCATGAATACTAACAGGGGGAGTTTCTCATTTTCATTTTCATTTCTAAGAGATGCAAAATGTATCTCACCAAAACAAAGAAAAAAAAGCTAAAAACAAACACATAACACTTTCCACAACCTTCTTTACTAATTCCCTGGGTGGAATTTTAGGAATAAAACCACAGACTGAAGGAATTCTACACAAATAAACTCTACACAAAGCCTCTGTGTATGTGCATGCACATGGTCTGCTACCATTACGACATTGCAAAGCAAGATCAGTGAAATGATCTAACATTCTGAAGCACTCAGTTCTTGGAATATCATCCAAGTTCCTATGCATTTCAATTTGAAAGCTTAGTTGCTTAGTTATAATTGTAACAAAAAGGAGAGATATAAATCTTCCTTGAATTGATCTATGTGTGACATAATGTGGAATATTCTCCAAAAATAATTTTTGCCTAACCCAAGCCCTTAAAATTAAAATATCTGGACTATAAATTTATCTTCTAGTCTCAACCCTAGAGGGACAGTAAAGGACCAGATTTCCTTGCCTCTGCAGGAATAAATGTAGTAGAACTCTATGACACCCAACTCTACTATAACATATGTTCAGTTATATTGCAGGCCAAACCGTGCACCCCAAATAGAACAACTTTATATACGATAAGCCATTGAAACTGGCACCAGTTCTGTCCTGCAAGGCTAGCATTATGCAGGGATTTTAAATGTCCATTTTGGAAGGATGTGTTTCTTGTAGGTGATGGATTTGTATTTTGCCTTGCCTAGAAAGTTAGTGATGCTGTATTAGTTTGTTTTCACACTGCTGATAAAGACATACCTGAAACTGGAAACAAAAAGAGGTCTAATTGGTCTTACAGTTCCACATGGCTGGGGAGGCCTCAGAATCATGGAGGGAGGTGAAAAGCACTTCTTACATGGTGGTGGCAAGAGGAAAATGAGGAGGAAGAAAAAGCAGAAATCCCTGATAAACCCATCAGATCTCATGAGACTTATTCACTACCATGAGAATAGCACAGGAAAGACCAGCCCCCATGATTCAATTACCTCCCCCATAGGTCCCTCCCACAATACATGGAAATTCTGGAAGATACAATTCAAGTTGAGATTTGGGTGGGGACATAGCCAAACCATATCAGATGCCAAAGACTGCTGGTCCATGCCTTAAGAAGTTCTTCACCAAAATCAAGGCATTTAGGCAGTGGTTAGACTGAGCTGGTCAAGGTGAAACCAGATATTGAGCTGGGAGAAGAGATATCATTTTTTGGAACATCTGAAGTTGGGGAGTTGAGTGTCTGGGGAGTTAACAAAGCAGTATTCGACACTGTAGATACAGAGTTAGTGTAGTATTGGTCTCTAGAGTCTATTGTGCTTGCAGCCTGGAAAGGTCTATGACTGTAGTTATTTGTTTGGACAGCTACCTGAATGCTTTTATTTTTAAAGGGGGACGATTTTACATCTCCTCCTCAGTTTACCTAGCCTGCCAATCTGCAACTAAGGAGATCAGATTGTCTCAAATTTAGCTTCCATATGCTATTAAGTTCTTTTTTTTATTTTTTGAGATAGGGTCTCACTCTGTCAGTCAGGCTGGAGTGCAATGGTGCTATCATACTTCCCTGCAGCCTCAAACTCCTGAGTAGCTGGGACTACAGGCATGTGCCACAGCACCCGGTGTATTAGTGTGTTTTCACACTGCTGATAAAGACATACTTGAGACTGGGACGAAAAATAGGTTTAATGGACTTATGGTTCCACCTGACTGGGGAGGCCTCACACTCATGGTGGAAGGTGAAAAGCACTTCTCACATGGCTGTGGCAAGTGAGAATGAGAAAGAAGCAAAAGGGGAAACCCTTGATAAAACTATCAGATCTTGTGAGAGTTATTCACTACCATGAGAACAGTATGGGGAAACTGCCCCTGTGATTCAATTATCTCCCACCAGGTCCCTCCCACAACACATGGGAATTATGAGAGTACAATTCAAGATGAGATTTGGGTGGGGACACAGAGTCAAACCATATCATTCTGCCCCTGGCCCCTGCCAAATCTCATGTCTTTATATTTCAAAACAAATCATGTCTTCCCAACAGTCCCCCAAAGTCTTAACTCATTTCAGCATTAACTCAAAAGTCCACAGTCCAAAGTCTCATCTGAGACAAGGCAAGTCCCCTCCACCTATGAGCCTGTAAAATCAAAAGCAAGCTAGTTACTTCCTAGATACAATGGGGGTACAGGAATTGGGTAAATACAGCCATTCCAAATGGGAGAAATTGGCCAAAACAAAAGGGCTACAGGCCCCATGCAAGTTCAAAATCCAGCAGGGCAGTCAAATCTTAAAGTTCCAAAATGATCTCCTTTGATGCCACATCTCACATCCAGGTCATGCTGATGCAAAAGATGGGCTCCTATGGCCTTGGGCAGCTCTGCCTCTGTGGCTTTGCAGGGTATACCCTCCTTTCTGGTCACTTTCATGGGCTGGCATTGAGTGTCTGCCACTTTTCCAGGCATACAATCCAAGCTGTTGGTGGATCTACCATTCTGGGGTCTGGAGGACAGCAGTGGCCCTCTTCTCACAGCTCCACTAGGCAGTGCCCCAGTTGGGACTCTGTGTGGGGGCTCCAACCCCACATTTCCCTTCTGCACTGCCCTAGCAGAGGTTCTCCATGATGGCCCTACCCCTGCAGCAAACTTTTGCTTGGGTATTCAGGTGTTTCCATATATCCTCTGAAATCTAGATGGAGGTTCCCAAGCCTCAATTCTTGACTTCCTTGCACCCACAGACTCAACACCACATGGAAGCTGCCAAGGCTTGGGGCTTGCACCATCTGATGGCATGGCCTGAGCTGTACCTTGACTCCTTTTAGTCACAGCTGGAGCAGCTGGGAAACAGGATGCCAAGTCCCTAAACTGCACATGGCAGAGGGACACTGGGCCTGGCCTATGAAACCATTTTTTCCTCCTAGGCCTCTGGGCCTGTGATGGGAGGGGGCTGCCACAAAGGTCTCTGACATGCCCTGGAGACATTTTCCCTATTGTCTTGGTGATTAACATTGGGCTCCTTGTTACTTATGCAAATTTCTGCAGCCAGCTTGAATTTCTCCTCGGAAAATGGGTATTTCTTTTACTGCATTGTCAGTCTGAAAAATTTCCAATCTTTTATGCTCTGTTTCCCTTTTAAAACTGAATGCCTTTAACAGAGCCCAAGTCACCTCCTGAATGCTTTGCTGCTTAGAAATTTCTTCTGCCAGATACCCTGTGTCATCTCTCTCAAGTTCAAAGTTCCAAAAATCTCTGGGGCAGGGGCAAAATGCCGCCAGTCTCTTTGCTAAAACAAACAAGAGTCACCTTTGCTCCAGTTCCCAACAAGTTCCTCATCTCCATCTGAGACCACCTCAGCCTGGATTTTATTGTCCATATCATTACCAACATTTTGGTCAAAGCCATGCAACAAGTCTCTAGAAGATTCCAAACTTTCCTACATTTTCCTGTCTTCTTCTGATCCCTCCAAACTGTTCTCTGCTACCCAGTTCCAAAGTCAGTTCCACATTTTCAGGTATTTTTTCAGCAACACGCCACTCTACTGGTACTAATTTACTGTATTAGTTCATTTTCATGCTGCTGATAAAGACATACCCAAGACTGGGAAGAAAAAGAGGTTTAATTGGACTTATACTTCCACATGGCTGGGGAGGCCTCAGGATCATGGCGGGAGGTGAAAGCCACTTCTTACATGATGGTGGCAAGAGAAACTGAGGAAGATGCAAGAGCAGAAACCCTTGATAAAACCATCAGATCTTGTGAGACTTATTCACTACCATGAGAACAGTATGGGGGAACCACCCCCATGATGCAAATTATCTCCCACCGGGTCCCTCCCACAACATGTGGGAATTATGGGGGTACAATTCAAGATGACATTTGGGTGGGAACACATACCCAAGCCATATCACTCACAATTGTGGCTGAAGGCAAAAGGCACTTCTTACATGTCCACAACAAGAGAGAATGAGACAGAAGCAAAAGTGGAAACCTGTTTTAAAACCATCAGATCTCGTGAGTCTTATTCACTACCACGAGAACAGTAGGAGGGAAACTGCCCCCATGATTCAATTATTTCCCACCGGGTCCCTCCCACAATGTGTGGGAATTATGAGAGTACAATTTAAGATATTTGGATAGGGACACAGAGCCAAACCGTAATACCTGGCTAATTTTTTGATTTTTTAAAGTAGAGACGAGGTCTCACTATGTTGCCCAGGCTGGTCTTGAACTCCTGGGCTCAAGTGATCCTCCTGTTTCAGGTTTCTAAAGTGCAGTGATTATAGGCATGAGCCACCAGGCCTGGCCAATATGCTGCTAAATTCTCAATCTAGAAGAGTGTATTTTGCTTTCTGGATGTTCCTTTCCTTAATAGTGTTTCATTCTTGTAGACTTTTTCTATTTTTATTCCTTTACTCTCACTTTATGGTGTTTGGGAAGGAAACATATAACCCTGTGTGGTTCAGTTTGCCACAACTAGAATTCTCCCAACACACACCATTTTCAGCTTCTCCTAGGACCTGATCAGATTTCTTCCCCATCTGCTCAACAACTCCTCCATTAAACGTAATTCTCTGTGCTAATTTAAGCCTGCCAGATTATGTTCTCTGATGCTCCAGTTGCTACATTTAAAGGAGAGAACCTGCTTCACCCAGAGAATCTACTCAGACACAGGTTTTATTTTTCTCCTTCTGGACAAGTGTTGGCCTAGCGGGTTTTGGAATTAGACAGAACTGAGTTTAGATCGTGGCACTGTTACTTATGTACTGCATGGGATAGGGAAAATCAGTTAATGTCTCTGGGGTTTTCTATCTGTCAAATGGATATGATACCTATATATCAGAGTTTTGCAAAGACTATGTAACTTGAAAGTTTAGCAACACTTAATGGGTTGTCAGAGCTATTATAGATTCAATAAAAGAAAACTCTTATTGTATAAGGCAGGGAATGAGCCTGAACAATTAATTATTTGCACAATTGATTTCCTCAAGGGGAAAGAAAAGCATTCAAACCAACTATTTGGTACTGAATATAAAAAAAGAAGTGTCCTATTTATCAGAAAGGCTGAATTGGCCAGTATAATCAGTTTAATCAGGAAAGACATTTGCATGGAAAATTTTCCTAAATTAAAACAAATAAATAATATATTGGGTTCATCAACACACCAGCCTATTTAGATCAATGGCTTACTAATGTGAAAACATTTTCTAGTTGAAACACTGACTATTTAAATGTTCACAGATATATTTCAAATTCAATAAATGATTAGGGAGGACTTGTTTGATCCCTTTCTAGGCCCTAAAATGAGACGGTGGAGGGGGTGGATCGTAAATAAAAAAGACATGGTTCCTATTCTGAAGAAGATTGCAAGAGGGAAGATGAGATGTATATTTAAATAACTACAATGAGCATAACACATAGTGAATAAATTCTAAGAGCTTATAGGAGTCAGAGGTTTTTTCTTGCTGTAGTTGTGGAAGAGAGGTAAGGGTGGCTTTCTGGAGAGCGTGGGCTTTCATCTGGGTTTTTAAAAGGCGTAAGCCCCTTTAGCTGTTCATTTAGCTTGTCCAAGTTCTGACTTCTGAATGATGTAGTAAGCCACCAGCGCTGTCAGCACAAAGCCACAGGTGGCAAACTGGTAGCAGGAGTTCTAACAAGAAGCAATGCTGTTTGTAGATGTAGCTGCAAATATTAAGGCCAATGATGTACAGTCCCATTGCCTCCTTTTGGCAGGGTCTAGAGGGTTAGGTCAGCCAATTTCTGACAGGCACAAAGCAGCTGTTCAGTCTAATATATCTTTGCATCAACAATTAAATTAAGGTGATGCTTTGATATATTGCTAGTCATTTTTATGGCCCCAAATCTCTGATGCTCTTGGTTTCCTAGATTATTGTATTCCTGCTAGCCATGGTAGTCCTGTGAATACAGCATTTTGAGATTCGAAGGAATATTTCTAGCCCTTATTCAGGAGTATTCTGAAACTCTGCTTAGAATAATTTGCTGTACAGTAGACATCAGGCTTCCATTAACCATCTTCCTGATGAAGGAGTACTAATGACTCACTTGCTTATTTTTAATGATTTCCTACAGATCGAAGTGTTACATTATTTTTCATTATCAACAAATGGTAGAATATTGGCATTAAAGAAAAGTCTGAAAGTAAAATTATTTGTTAATTCTATCACTATAGTACAGGGTGTTAAAGTAATGCTTGCTGCTACAACAGATAGACCATGATATCTCAGTGGCTTATTGCAGTGGATAGTTATGTCTTGCTTATTAAAGCCAAATCAGCAATGGTATGTGTGAGGTTCTGGGACTCAGAGACTCAAACTAACAGAGATTCTGCCATCTTCAAAACAGGGTTTCCTGGTGTTGACATCCAATTAGCAGACAAAGAAAGAAACCACAAAGGAGATGTTTATGGACCAGGAAGGAAAGTTGCTCACATAAATTTAACACAGTTCTATTGGCCAGAACACAATCACATGGCTCCACAAGTATGTAAGAAGAACTTGGAAATGTACTATGTGGCAAGGCAGCCACTTTTACTAGCATCAGCTCACTTTGGTGAGGCTATACACAGCTACTGTTTTCAATTTGGCATCTTTGCAATCATAATATATCATCTTATGTTCTGCTTGTTCACTTAATATTCTATCAAAACCTTTCCTATCTGCATAGTTTGCATAATAGTTTTTAGTCATCACATGATATTTTATTATACTGATAAATATTTATTAGGCCATTTTTTGGACATTTAGATTATTTTCTGGTTTTGAGGATGATACATTTTTTCTATGAACATATTTCTGTGTCAAGATTTTCCCCTGTTAAATTATTTTCTTTGAATACATTCTCATGAGTTGAATTAGTGAGTCAAAGGAGGAGACCCTTAGATATTGCTGTGCTGCTTTCAAAATGATGTTTCAATTCACAAGACTACCAGTGGAGTGTGAAGATTCTAATTATACCTACCAAGTAATGAGAATTAATACATTGCTTTTCTAATCTGCAGAGATGCTTAGAAGATGCACTCTTTTCCCCCAGTTGTCACTTGAAAAATTGTCTTTAAATATTTGCAGGAGTATTTCTTGGTCAAAAAAGCGTAGTCAAAAATTTCTCTCCTGAATGGTTGAATTAACCGTGGTATGTACACACAATAGGGTGTTATGAACCTGTTAAAAATAAGGGAGATCTCTAATGAATGCATTTGGAATAATTTCCAGGATATACTGTTGAGTGAATAAACAAAGTGTAAGAGACTATCTGTAATATGCTACTCTTCATGTAAGAAAGAAAGGGATATAAGAAAATAACCATGTATCTGCTCATTTGTACAAAAGATATAGGAAGGAAAGCAGAAACTGAAGAGACTGGTTGCCTACGAGGTCTAAGTGATAAATGTATGGGACAAAGGGAAGAATGGGAATGAGGTAATAGGGATAAGGAGGCAGTGATACTTCTCAGAGTTTATCTTTGTATATAGTGCTGACTCTTAGAACCATGGTAATGTTTCACACAACCAGCCAAAAATGAATCAATAATTAAGATCAAGCAAGATGAGGTGAAGGAGAACCTAACTGGGAAATAAGCAGTAACAAATGAACCTAATTGTATTTCAAATGAACAACATAGTCACCCTGAAGGGTACTGGGGAAAAAAATGGACCTAAATAACTATGGTAGGCACCCTGTAAGATGGTCCTTAATGATCCTTACCTCCTGGCTTTCATGCCCTTGTGTAATCCCTTTTCCTTAAATTTGAGATGGATTTGATTCTTTCTTTTAGTGAAAAGAATGTGGCAGGAATGGTGGCATGTTACTTCTGAAATTAGATTATGAAAAGACTGTGCCTTCTGTCTTGGGTATCATCTCCTGCTGGTATGCCCACTTACACAGAATCTGGCTTCTATGTTGTGAGCTGCCTTTTGGAGAGGTGTATGGGACAAGGCAGTGATGTTTCCAGGTAAAAGACATGACGAACTGATGCCTGCCCAGAGCCATATGAATGAGCTTAGGATGGTCTTCTTCCAGTTGAGCCTTGAGATAAATGCTGCCCTGGCTGACACCTTGATTGGAGCCTTGTGAGAGACCAGGAGCTAAAGGCATCCAGCATAGCCATGCCCAGATTCCTGACCCACAGAAATTGTGAAAAAACTTTTTGTTGTGTTCAATTGCTAAGTTCTAGGGGAATTTTGTTATTTAGCAATAAATAACTAATATAGTAACATTGGAAAACAGTATTCTAACTGGATATTTTAAGGTTAATGACAAAAAATACACTAACACTATACTTACTTGTAACACCATTATTCACAGGGGTATTGTTTAGCAATTCTGTGACAAATTTATGTGATCAAGATTGAACAAATAAATGAATCTATTGTAGATAAAAGCTAGTTTTCTTATTGGTGGAGAAATAATTTACAAGTAAGAGAAGAAGGAAGGCTAAAATGAACTTTGAGGTGTTGGATTAGACTCAGATGTACTAGTATGAACTCATAGTGTTTAGTATAGAGATATATAGACATGGAAATAGACATTGATGTTTGTCTACCATGTAGGTTAACGTACATACCTGTATTTCCCAGCTTGATCCTTTGAAAAGACTAGAACGAATGACAGCTCACTAACAGTGAGTATAATTAGTATTCAGACTTTGTTCTCTAAACACAATTCTCCAATAAAAGGAACTCAAAGGGCTTCTTAGAGAAGTGACTGATTCCAGAGTTAGGGCACGGAAAATATAAAATGAACCTGGAACATCTTGTGGTGCCAGAAAATAAGAAAATACTTACACAAATAGATAGGAGCATGTCAAAAGGAGACAGGATCCAAGCTTCCAGAGCTCCCAGTGGCCAAATCTGGGGCAAGTTGAGCAACAAAATAAATAACAATATTAATGGATTTTAACCCATAAGATAAAATAAATATATATTTGTCCATACTGATATCAATTAAATGAATAAATAAATAGAATATAAGAAGGTAGTTTTCCTTACTGAAGGATTCCAATTCACGTAGAAGGAAGGAGTAAAATACAAAATCACCATTAGGAAAATACCA
This sequence comes from Pan paniscus, assembly GCF_029289425.2. NCBI lineage: Eukaryota > Metazoa > Chordata > Mammalia > Primates > Hominidae > Pan > Pan paniscus. The sequence goes on along the minus strand of NC_073272.2, from coordinate 138,898,170 downwards.
CGGTAATAATTATTTACAGGTAAGATCCACCAATGGATAACAAAGCCAGTAGGTGATCATTTGAGGAGAAGCAAGACATTGGCATAGTGTCAAAAATGTTTACCAGTTACAAAGGGAAAAAATATTGACTTTATAGTGGAGAAACAAAATACCACCTTCATCATGTAATCAGGATTAATACCAATGGTAATAAGACATATGGGCATGATGTACCTCCTGATATGATACACTGAGAAGGGTACAACGTGCCTTCTTATTATTCATGCTCAAACTACATAACCTCAATCTGGTCATGAGGAAACATCAGAAAAATCCAAATTGAAGCTCATTCTGCAAAATAACTGCTCAGTAGTCTTTAAAGGTCTCCAGGTCATGAAAGACAAATAGAGACTGAGGAATTGTTGCATATCAGAGAGGACTAAAGAGAAGTAACAACTGAATGCAAGGTGAGACTCCGGAACAGGAAAAGGACATTAGTGGGGAGACTGGGGAAATTTGAATAAGATATGTAGTTAATAGTATTTTACCAATCCTAATTTCCTGGTTTTGATTATTGTGCTATGGTTATGTAAGATTAACATTAATATTAAGGGAAACAGTGATGGGTATATGTGAACTCTCTACTATTTTTGCAATTTGTCTGCTGGGAAACTTCCCTTCTGCAGATCTTTGGTCTTATCTCTAAGGGCAAGATCCAACTGGTTTGCAAAGGGAGGAACTTAGTTCCCAGTCTAGTGAACATTTCCATAGGCACATGCCTTTATTAGTTATATCTACAGTGGGCTAGTAATCTACAGATTTATAAGTCTGTAAAAAATGATCCTGAGTCACTTGACCTACAGCCTCAGAATTGTGCTGTTTTATATATACTTCAAAAATAGGCATTATCTCTCTCAACCTCTACTTTGGACTATGGATGATGACACGTGGTATGATCATGTATGTTGAATGGTAGAAGGCCAGGACAGTTACCATCCAGCAGCCTGCAACAGAGTATCACAGAGCTATTATCATGTCACCAGGATCCTTTTGTTTTCTATCTCTGAACAGCTCCTTAACCACTGCTGCAAACAATAGAAGCCTTGGTTGCCCCTTTAACTCACAGGATAATTTATGTCTTCTGTCAGTGTTCTCTTGGCAAGGGTTTGTTTTACTACAAGCAGAAGGAGAAAGAATTACATGTTGGAACAGTATAGGCAGCACATGTTTAATAACAAATCAATTTGAAATTGACCAAAGTGATGACCTTGTAAAGAGTTCTGACATGGGAAACTTATAAAGTCTCATGTTAGAGTCAAAAATAAATAGTTTGCCAACTGTCTTTCTCCTTTTCCTCTCGACCATCAGTGACCCTCTAATTCATTTTAATAGGCAGGAATTTTTAAAAATGACACAAGCAAGCAATATAAAACAGTACAAAGAATATGTTTTAAAAAATATCAAATCACAATGTTTAGTGGTGAGTGATGATAGCATACATTGTGGACATAATTATAGATCGTGGTCTATATACAGATAGAAGGATGAATGGATGTGTAGGTGTGCAGAGATAGAAACAAATTTAAAAGAAAAGGATCACCTACATGATGGGTTGATGGGTGCAGCAAACCACCATGGCACGTGTATACCTATGTAACAAACCTGCACGTTCTGCACATGTATCCCAGAACTTAAAGTAAAATAAAAAATTTAAAAAAGAAAAAGATGATACAGAAGCATGTTATTTTAATAATAAAGCCTATTAAATTTTTTTTCCTGTATTTGCCATAAGAGATATTGGTTCCTAAGATATCCCTTTAAGGTAAGCAGACACAGTATAAAGATGCACTAGGAGACTGAAGTAATGCTTTCTTGTAGGGCTCCATATCTCAATTTTATTTTATTTATTTATTTTAGTGAATTACTTTTTTCCATATCTCAGTTTTAAACAACATGACTGAGCTCACGACCTTATAAAATCAGCTACTTAGTTATCTTGCCACTTGTTCCGTTTCCCTCCCCTCTAGCTTTCATTTTTTATTTTTTTGGCTTGTTTTGGTTTTATTTCATCAGGGCTTATACTATTTACAAGCTGTTCTGCAATCACAGTTCTTTCAGTTGTTGAAGTTCTATATTTAATTGGATTCAATACTTACTGTCCCATTATTTTATTTTATCTTGTTCTGAGTTCCTTATTGGACTTCCCTCTTGGTTGGCTGGATTTCATTATCAAGTAGTAATTTTTTTTTTTTTTTTGAGACAGAGTCTTGCTCTGTCGCCCAGGCTGGAGTGCGGTGGCATGATCTTGGCTCACTGCAACCTCTGCCTCCCGGGTTCAAGCGATTCTCCTGCCTCAGCCTCCCAAATAGCTGGGACTACAGGCGCATACCACCAAGCCCAGCTAATTTTTGTATTTTTAGTAGAGACAGGGTTTCACCATGTTGGCCTCGATGGTCTCGATCTCCTGACCTTGTGAACTGCCCTCCTTGGCCTCCCAAGGTGCTGGGATTACAAGCGTGAGCCACCGTGCCTGGCCTCAAGTAGTATTTTTTAAAGAGGAGCTCATTAGGGCTATAGTTCCTGAAATTTTAATTTATTCATATCTGAGAATATCTACCTGTTGCTTTTACACTTGAACAACTTGTCTGGGTAAAGTATTTTGGAGTCACATTTACTTTCCCTTATGACTTTGCTCTATCTTCCAGCATGGAAAGCTTCTACAGAAGAGTCTGAGGCTAGAGAGAATTTCCCCCATTGCACATAACTTGCTTTTTCTGCCTGACTACTTAAATAATTGTTATTCATACTCCAGTTTTAATAACCAGAATATGTTTTGATGATGTTTGCATTGTGTGAGTGTTCCTTAATATATGGTGTGCCCTTTTGATTAGACGATCCAATTCTTCCTTCATGGAAATGTTCCTTATTTCAGGGACCCAATCATAGGATCACCTTTATCTGTCTTCCTTATCTTTCACCTAGTTGTTTAATACCTTTTTTTCTGTACATTTGCATTCATTAAAAAAAAATTCCTTTATTAGATTGACTCTATTTTCCTCCTGTTTCCAATTTATATATTACAGTCTGTGTTAAGAACATATCACTTCATTTTCTTAGCTCCATCATCTCTCTTTTCATTCTCTGGTTTTATTATATTCTATTTTAACTTGTATTTTATTTCCTTTTTGTTGTTGTAGCATGAAACCCTTCCAGAAAAAAAAAGTTGTTTCTGTTTGTTTAGTTATATTTTTCTCCAGAATGATCAAGTTTTCCCCTTATTCCACTCTTCTTCCTTCCCCTCCCTTCCTACTTTTCTGTAATTGTATGTTTGCATAGTTACTTTATAATTTTACATTTTGCCCTTGCTTATTATTGGCAGCTTTGGCTGAACCTTCTATTTGCTCTTTATTAATGCATGACAATGAACTTTGACATTATTACTACTTTTTCTAGGTTCATCTTTTTAACCCCAGTTGCATGCAGTATGAGCTCTGGGTATTGTTTCTGTAGTCTCAGTGCTGAAGTTCTATTAGGTGAATTGGTATTATTGGTGGAGATTCAGTTGGTGCTACATGGGTATTTGCGGAAAAATCTATGTTGAAGATTTTCTCTCCTAAAGTCCTGTTAAACATATCAGGACCCCTCTAGCAAGCCAGGGTTGCATTTCGCTTGTGTGAGTATTAACTCATCTCCTCAACTCAACACATTCCTTTGGAAAAGGTGGTGAATTCTGATGGATCATCATATTGCTGAGGTCCCATGGGGACCTATGTACTGGCACATTCTCTACAAGCTAAAGGGTATTAATACAATTCCCATGATTTACTGGACCCCTCTTCTTTTTTTTTTTTTAGTTCTTCTCAGCAGTGGAGATGGAATTAAGAGTCTAGCCATGGTATTCTCTACCATGGTTCGCTGTCCTTCGCCTGTCTCATATCCTCTTCTTCTTCCTTTCCCAGTTTAAATTGCATGGCCAATCATTATATGGATCCTTTGTAAAACATACCCTCTAATCAATTGCCTCCATCTCTTATATGGCAAAACTACAATCCTGGCTAAATCCAACTTCTCTGTGTATTCAACTGTGCAACTGAAAATAACTGGAGACAACCCACAGCCTTGTTGACTGGTTTCCTGAACTGCAAGTGGGCCCTTAGTACCATCTAGCAAATCCCACCACTTTTTTCTAGTCTAGTTTGTACACTCACTCTCCCAGATGACTATTTCACACATTCTTCTCTCTCCTCAAGCACCCAACACCTCCTCTCTCAACTTCTCTGTCAGTTAGTGTTCATATTTTTTACTTCATTGAGAAAACTGAAATGGTTAGAAGAAAACTTCTGCAGACTCCTACTAAAACATCTACCCACATGCATTTGTGTGAACCCATATTCTTTGCTGTCTATCCTATTGCAAAAGATGAACTCTTATTGCTTCTGCCTATCCAAGGCCAACCCTTCCAACTCTACATTAGATCCTCCTCTCGCCTACTCAAAGACATCACTTCAGCAATTTTCCTTTCTCCCTCAGGTGTTTTTGCCTTTCTCCTGGATAAATTTTTCTTCAGCATAAACACATGCTATTAGTCCTCTCAGCTTAAAGTAATTTTTTGTTGACCCCACTTATAATCCCATTTCCTGTCTTCCCTTTACATAAGAATTCATGGAGTTGTCTACACTAACTGTCTCCAATTCATCTTTTCCCATTCTTTTTTGAACCCACTCCAAACAGGCATTCACCCTCACCATTCTACTAAACTGTTCTTCTGAAGGTCATTATCTTGTTTGTTTCAAATACCTTATATGTGCTTCTAACTACCAAATGTATAGCTCTTGCCTAAATTTCTCCACTAAACTCAATATTTGTATATCCAACTTCTTACTTGACATATCTACCTGGATATCTCATAATCATCTCAAAACTAACATGATGAAAACAGAACTCCTGAGCTTCACCCATCCCTCAGACCTGCTCTACTAACAGTCTTCCATATATTATTTAATACCAACTCCATCCTTCCTTTTTATTAGCTCAGGTCCAAAACCTTGGAGCGCTTCTTGATTCTTCTCTGCTACTTATCTTCTTATACCTCACATGCAATCCACCAGAAAATTAGTTTGACTCTACCATAATATCTACCCGTCTTTCCTCCTTCCCTCCTTCCCTCTCCTCCTTTTTCTTTCCTTCTAGAATCTGACTTCTTATCACCCATCACTATCATCCTAGTCTAAGCCACCATCATCTTTTATTTATATTTTATTGCACTAGATTCCCCACTGTTCTCCCATCTTCTGCCCCTGTCCCCTGGAGTTATGTGGCAGCATAACTCCAATCTCTGCCTCTGTCTTCACATGACTGTCTTTCCTCTATGTATGTCTGTGTCTCTTTTCTTACAAGAACGTTATCTTAACTTCATTAAATCTGAAAAGACCCTATTTTCAAATAAGGTCACATTCAAAAGTACTGGGGGTTAGGACTTAAACATATCTTTTTGTGGGGTAGGACACAATTCAACCCATAAGAATAAGGTACTAGGAACAAAAAGGAGTTGATTTGTGTAAAAGCTATCATTAGGAAAGATTTTGGATAGGTGACGTACTGGATTTGGGAGTGGAACGAAGGAGCATAGGAAAGGAAGTAATCATGGAATCCTCCAAGACTAACACATATATGCTTGCAACTCTTTGCTGAGAAAAATAGATCATAATTCTCTAACCTGATTCCTATTTAACATGATCATGGCATTTTCCTTGAGTTTTCAGAGAGAAATATTTCTTGTGTATGTGAAAGAGTCTGGAGTCTTTAAAAGTGTTTACAACTATAATGAAGTGCCACAACCACATAGAGACCTACGATCTTTTTAGCTTACTAAGAAAACACTTCTGAGATAGAGGTTAGAACACAGCAAAGAGAAAACAAATTACCCAGAAAATAAGAACCTGTCATCAGTTCTTCCATTTTAAAAGTCCCAGGACTTGTTGCCTAATAAACTCTTTAATGGTAAATGCTTTTTCTTCAGGATAAATGAGGTTGCCCCTATCTGAACACTTTTTACAGGCTAGTCAAATAAGATAAAAAGTTGAAAGGTTAAAAAAAAGTGATGATTGCACCAATACGAGTGTTTACAGAAGAAATTTTTTATATAAGTTGTTACATCCCCACTGACATCTTTGATTCCAAAGTACTACCAATAGCTATTTGACACGAAGTCACTTTCTCTTAGACATGATGAATATGAGCAGTGTCCTTAAAAATTCATTTTTATAACCCCAAGGCATTGATACTCTGACAAATCTGCCCTCTTCATTCTTTATCACTTATTTCTCTCACTTATGATATATACATGAAGGATATTCTCAAATGTGGAGATCCATTAGATTAATGCAGCTTGGGGTCTAAAACTAAATATCCACTGAATTTCATTGCAATGTTAAAAGGTAACCAACAGAAAGGTCAGTAGTATTTGAATGTCAGATCTGGCATCAGAAGATTACAGAGGATTGTAATAGAATAACCCTGTAAGCACATAAGTGTTCAATGAGGAAAAGTCAATTGAGAAAAAAAGGTTAAGAATGAGTTTAATTAGTTGTATGCAATGTTTTTAACTGTAAACACCCAAGTGTGTCTTCCCAGGTTTTAAATCAGCATTCAGCCCTGAGTATTTATTAAATTAAATGTAATGCAAGTGCACATGTGCCAGACCAAAGGCAATGGTTTTACCCAGCAGGATGAGGGAAACTGCAATCTGAATATTGTTTCTCCAAACTACAGCAATGTTTTTGATGAGTGAGTCATGTTCTAAATAGCTGATTATGTTCAGAAAGAATGTTCAGACAGAAAACTCACTGAATGTGCTCTCTAAACACATTTGTTACTCTGCAAACTGGAAAGGAAGATGATACTCATATTTCAAAGATGCCCAAGAATGCACATGTGAATGAGCAAAGACGTTGGTTTCCATGCAGAGCAGACTGAGTGCCAGTTCTCCCAATGAAGAAAGAAGCTGTGATCTGAATCTTTTTTTTAAAGCAGTATGGCAATGTTTTTATCAAAGTAGAATTCAAGTCATGAAGCATTCAACAGGAAGATTATTTTATATTGATAACAGATACAGGCTATGAGGGGAAAGATTTGCAAAGCAACAACAGCGAAACAGAAAACAAAAACTATTGGAAGATTAGCTATGGAAGAAAAAGAAGGCTGTAGAGAATTTTAACAATGTAATTATTATGTTTCAATCAACAAAGAACAAACAGGATAAATCTTAAAAAGTGGTCTTGCTATCGTTACAGAAGGTGATCATTCTTTACACTACAAGGGAAAACTCAAACTCTACAAAGGAGAAATTTCACAGACAACAATCTCTAGTATATCCATACCTGGGGAACAGAACAAAAGACTAGGTCTAGACTAGAAGACAGAGAGAAACCATGTCAGACCAGAGCATATTGATGGCTCATGGTGAGTGACCCATGGCCTAAAGGTGCTTGTTTAGGGCCCAGGGGCCCCTTGCACAGGCAGAGCAGCTTACTCCGTATGAACCACCACCAGCACCCCTCCCTGCCCAGTGATGTCACCCGGTGGGCTGGGCTGGAACAAGTCCAGATGCCTTTGCCCCGCCTTAGAAGGGCCACAAGGAGCTTCCTCCTCCATCCCCAAGTTCTCCACTTACACACAGCACCTGACACGAAGTTTGGCAACTTTCCCCCAGGCCATGACTTCACAATGGCTACCCCCGGCCTCTGTGGTCTCCGAGAGAGGACTCCAAGACAGATCCCAGCCCTACAGGGAAAGGGAAGCAACACTGCCGTTGACCTTGAAGGGATCACCGTAGGGGGCTATAGAAGGGATTGTGACATTTATTGTTCTGAAAATGCCATCAAAGATAGTCGTAAAGTCTAGTCTTATACACACTTGGCAAGACATAGCCAAAAGAGGTAAATTCGAAATTAGAAAAAAGGTCAGCAGTTATTACCCGGAGTTTGACTGAAAATGCCATCAGACAGTTGTAAATTCTAGTCTCGTACACCCTTGGCAAGACATAGCCAAAAGAGGTAAATTCGAAATTAGAAAAAAGGTCAGCAGTTATTACCCGGAGTTTGAAATTCTGACCTGTTACACAGTAGGATACCTCAACCTCCGTTTCCGTTTATTTAGGTACTTATTAGGTAGCTTGCAAAATTACTAGAAAAAAAATTCCTAGAGGACATCTTGAAAATGATGAAGTAGCAGGAAAATTACAAAGATATAACTTATTTACAAAGTCCATTGAAAAACACCATTGGAAAGCTTCAAGTTGAAGGTAATTTGTTGAAAATGCACTTAAAACAAAAATGGAATTATAATTTTTCTGAACTTTGGATACTCTTCAAATTTCCGGAGGTACTGCTCATGATGCTCTTTTGCTCTACCAGATAAAAAACAAAATGTGAAGAAAGCAAAAGTCGCGCCTTGGACAGACCAGCTGGCCAGGGCATAGCCACGCCACTCCATGATTTCTCCAAAATAGTTGCCTGCAGTTATGTATTCAAATAAGCCTCCCCTTGGTATTTTGTATCCAGTATCTCCTGTTTTTCTGAGATTCCTTAGGATATGATCTGAATGGATGTTTATCAACATGCCCGTTAACCACAAGCCAAAATTTATTAGAAAACGGGGATCTTTTACTCAGTCATCAGCATACACTGCACAATGGCTCAAGTATCTGCTTTGCAAATAGCCATTACAGGTACAGAACATAATCGCCATTGTGCACGCCAACAGTGGCACAGGCTTTCCTCCTCGCATCAGAAATGGGTAAATTAAACACCGATGCCAGTAGTGGACGAGGAACATGGCCAGGAGGATGCAGCTGGGCGCGCTGCGGAGGCGCGGGGTGGACTCGCTGGTGTACTGGTAGAGCGGCAGGGCCAGCGAGGGCAGCTTCTGCACCACCCGGGTGGCCCGCGCCGGCACTCGGAGCCTGCGGCTGGGCGGCGCGTGGCGGCTGTACACTGAGTTCCTCTGACGATTCCGAGCGAAGACCGCGCAGCCCACGGCGCACTGCAGGTAGGCGAGCGCGGCCAGCAGGCGCTCCTCCACCACCGCCGTCGCCGTCGCCATCGCCAGGGCTGGGCCGCGTGCTCCATGCCCCAGAGGCCGAGGCAGGCAACATATAGGGCGGGGGCGGGAGGGGAGTGATCTGAATTTTTTTTTTTTTTTTTTGGCAGTATGTAGAGATATTCTTTATTCTTTTTTTTTCTTTTTTTTTTATCATTATTATACTTTAAGTTTTAGGGTACATGTGCACAATGTGCAGGTTAGTTACATATGTATACATGTGCCATGCTGGTGTGCTGCACCCATTAACTCGTCATTTAGCATTAGGTATATCTCCTCATGCTAACCCTCCCCCCTCCCCCCACCCCACAACAGTCCCCAGAGTGTGATGTTCCCCTTCCTGTGTCCATGTGTTCTCATTGTTCAGTTCCCATCTATGAGTGAGAACATGCGGTGTTTGGTTTTTTGTCCTTGCGATAGTTTACTGAGAATGATGATTTCCAATTTCATCCATGTCCCTACAAAGGACATGAACTCATCATTTTTTATGACTGCATAGTATTCCATGTTGTATATGTGCCACATTTTCTTAATCCAGTCTATCATTGTTGGACATTTGGGTTGTTTCCAAGTCTTCGCTATTGTGAATAGTGCCACAATAAACATACGTATGCATGTGTCTTTATAGCAGCATGATTTATAGTCCTTTGGGTATATACCCAGTAATGGGATGGCTGGGTCAAATGGTATTTCTAGTTCTAGATCCCTGAGGAATCGCCACACTGACTTCCACAATGGTTGAACTAGTTGACAGTCCCACCAACAGTGTAAAAGTGTTCCTATTTCTCCACATCCTCTCCAGCACCTGTTGTTTCCTGACTTTTTAATGATCACCATTCTAACTGGTGTGAGATGGTATCTCATTGTGGTTTTGATTTGCATTTCTCTGATGGCCAGTGATGATGAGCATTTTTTCATGTGTCTGTTGGATGCATAAATGTCTTCTTTTGAGAAGTGTCTGTTCATATCCTTTGCCCACTTTTTGATGGGGTTGTTTGTTTTCTTCTTGTAAATTTGTTTGAGTTCATTGTAGATTCTGGATATTAGCCCTTTGTCAGATGAGTAGATTGCAAAAATTTTCTCCCATTTTGTAGGTTTCCTGTTCACTCTGATGGTAGTTTATTTTGCTGTGCAGAAGCTCTTTAGTTTCATTAGATCCCATTTGTCAATTTTGGCTTTTGTTGCCATTGCTTTTGGTGTTTTAGACATGAAGTCCTTGCCCATGCCTATGTCCTGAATGGTAATGCCTAGGTTTTCTTCTAGGGTTTTTATGGTTTTAGGTCTAACATTTAAGTCTTTAATCCATCTTGAATTAATTTTTGTATAAGGTATAAGGAAGGGATCCAGTTTCAGCTTTCTACATATGGCTAGCCAGTTTTCCCAGCACCATTTATTAAATAGGGAATCCTCTCCCCATTGCTTGTTTTTGTCAGGTTTGTCAAAGATCAGATAGTTGTAGATATGTGGCATTATTTCTGAGGGCTCTGTTCTGTTCCATTGGTCTATATCTCTGTTTTGGTACCAGTACCATGCTGTTTTGGTTACTGTAGCCTTGTAGTATAGTTTGACGTCAGGTAGCGTGATGCCTCCAGCTTTGTTCTTTTGGCTTAGGATTGGCTAGTGTCTTACCTCCTCTGCCTGCTGAACACATGAAAGAAGAGTCAAGAGAAAGAATGAAGACAAAATGCAATGTACAATGAAGAGATTGTTTGACTCCATTAGGTGCTCTTATACCTCCTACATTCAGAAAATCTGTTGTTTAATTTATGCACTTTGTAAATTCAATTCAACACTTTTGAGTGCCCAGTAGTTCTAGGCACACTTAACATATGTAGGGATATTCCAAGTATACAGCAATGGCAAGCCATGGGTGGGAGTGTCACTGCACGTTTGAGAAAGAGTGAGGAGGCTAAAGAGGCTGGCATGGAATGATTGAGGGGAAGAAAAGTAAAATATGAGGTAAGAGAGGCAACAAAAAGCCAGATCATAGATAACCTTGTGGGCCATTATAAGAACTTTTACTTTTACCCTGATTAAAGTGTGGTACCATTGTAGAGTTTTGGGTAAGGGAGTGTCCTATTAAAGCAAATACTCTGAGAATAGACTGGGAGAATCTGACGATTAAATGTCTTGGGGACGATCTTCTCATGGAGTATCTTACTGGGGTTCTCTGCATTTCCTGAATTTGAATGTTAGCCTCTCTAGCTACGTCGGGGAAGTTCTCATGAATGACATCCTGAAACATGTTTTCCAACTTGATTCTATTTTCCTTATCTCTTTCCAGTACACCAGTCAGTCATATATTCAGTTCGTTCACATAATCTCATATTTCTTAGAGCTTTTGTTCATTCCTTTTCATTCTTTTTTCTGTATTCTTGTCTGTCTTATTTCAGAAAGTCAGTCTTTACGCTCTCAAATTCCTTCCTCTGCTTTATCTATTCTGCTATTAATACATGTGATTGCATTATGAAGTTCTTTCAGTGTGCTTTTCAGCTCTATCAGGTTGACTGCATTCCTTTCTATACTGACTATTTTGTCTGTCAGCTCTTGCAATGTTTTATCATGATTTTTAGCTTCCTTGCATTGCATTACAATGTAATCCTTTTGCTGAATGAAGTTCGTTCCTATCCATATCCTGAATTCTACTTCTGTCATGTCAGCCATCTCAGCCTCAACCTAGTTCTGAACTCTTGCTGAAAAGTTGATGCACTCATTTGGAGGAAAGAGGACACTCTGGCTTTTTGAGTTTTCAGTGTTCTTTTTCTGATTCTTTCTCATCTTTGTGGGCTTCTACCTTCAATCTTTGAAGTTGCTGACCTTTAGTTTTTTTTTTATTTTCTTTTAGCAGTCTGGCCACTTTTCTGTAGGGCTGCTGTGGTTTGCTTGGGGTCCACTTCAATCCCTAGTTGCCTTGGATCTTCTAGTATCCTAAAGTATCCCCAGTAAAGGCTGTGAAACAGCAAAGACAGCAATCTGTTCCTTCTTCTGGGAACAGAACAATCTGTTCCTTCTTCTGGCCCAGGAGGTATGGATCTGTTGCTGGCCCAAACGCACCTGTAGGAGGTGGCTGGAGACCCGATTGGGATGTCTTACCAAGTCATGAGAAACAGGATCAGGGACCTGCTTAAAGAAGAAGTCTGACCACACTTTCATAGAGCATCTGTGCCACTTCCATCCCCAGTCAGCTTGGGCTCTCCAAAGCCTGGAGGCTGGAATGGATAAGTTGCCCAAACAGCAAAGTCGACAGCCTGCCCTTCCCTCTGGGAGCTCTGTCCCAGGGAGTTTTCAAATCTCTTTTAGCCAGAGAACACCAGTGAGGGTGGCTGGAGGCTTCAGTTGCGGGGTCCCGCCTAGTGATGAGGAGTGGGATTGGGGACCCACTTAATGAAGTTGTCTGGCCACATTTGGATACAGCAGCTGTGCTCTGCTGCGGGATCCCTTCTGCACCCAGTTGGTTTGGACTCTCCAAAGCCTGCAGGCTGGAATTGCTAAGTCGCCCAAACAGTAAAGATGGCGGCCCACCCCTCCCCCGGGAGCTCTGTCCCAGGTAGGCACAACACTGCTGCTAGTGGCTGGTTGGAATTCCAAGCCAGTGGGTCTTATTTTGTGAGGTGCCATAGAAGTAGGGCCCGCAGACCATCACTGCTTGGCTCCCTGGATTCAGCCTCTTTGCTAGGGGTATGTACAGGGATTGATTCTCCCACTTTGCCCAGAGCTGTTCCCAAGTCTCTGCTCATGCCCAAGTGACTGCTCTGCTGAGACTCCAGGTATTTCTGTGTGTCAGACTGAAGGCTCTGGTGAAGTGGGTTCACAAGGGGATCTCCTGACCTGAGAGTTGCAAAGATCTGTGGGAGAAGCATCATTTCCTGGGGTAGCACATTCACTCACTACTTCCTTGGCAGAGGTTCTTCTGGTTCCATATCACTTCTGGGTGGGCCATTGTCTTGCCTTGTTTTCTCCATCCTCCGTGCATCGAGTTGTTGCCTTGATTAGTCCCAATGCGAGTGCCTGGATGTTTCAGTTCAACATGCTGTATTTACTTGCTCCTTTCATTCCTCTCCATGAGAGTCATGCACTAGCTGCTTCTAGTCAGCCATTCTCTATTTGCTTATATATTTAATTTTAACAGTGAGTTTTATGCTTTCATATGCTTTTTGTGTTACTGTTTAACCTCTTTTATTTTAACCTGAAGAACTCTCTTTAGTATTTCTTCTAAGGCAGGCCTAGTGGTGACAAACCACTTCAGCTAAGTTTTTTTTTTAGTCTGGAAAAATCTTAATTTGTCCTTAATTTCTGAAAGATAGTTTTGCCAAGTACAATATTCTTGGTTGACAATTGCTTTCTTTAAGCACTTTGAATATATTACCCCCTTCCCTTCTGGCCTGTAATATTTCTGCTGAAAAATTCACTCATAATATGATGCAGGATCACTTGTACATAAGGAGTTGCTTTTCTCTTGCTGCTTTCAAAATTCTTTCTTTGTCCTTGAATTTTTACAATTTGATTATAATGTGTTTTGCTATAAGGGTTCAACATATGGAAATTCAAGGGATCCAGAATAGCCAGAACAATCTTGGAAAAAAATAAACAAGGAACAGTTACACAGTTGGAGGATATATCACTTCACACCCCCTAAGACGGTCATAATAAAAAATACAGATTATAACAATATTGGTGAGGATGTAGAGAAATTCAAACTCTCATATTTTGGTAAGTTAACTTTGGAAACATTATGCTAAATGAAAGATGCTAGTCACAAAAGACCACATATTTTGTGATACCACTTATATGAAATATCCAGAATAGGAAAATCTATAGAGATTAAAAGTAGATTAATAGCAGGGATGCAGGGAAAGGGCCATGACTGATGTGCTTGGGGTAACAGCTAAGAGGTGCAGGATTTTTTTTTGGAGTGATGAAAATGTTCTGAAATTGAATGTGGTGATGATTGCACAACTCTGTGAATATATTAAAAACCATTGAATGGTATACTTTAAATGCATGAATTGAATGTAAATTATATCTCAATAAAGCTATTATTTATTTATTTATTTATTTATTTATTTTTATTACACTTTAAGTTTTAGGGTACATGTGCACAACGTGCAGGTTTGTTACATATGTATACATGTGCCATGTTGGTGTGCTGCACCCATTAACTCGTCATTTAACACTAGGTATATCTCCTAATGCTATCCCTTCCCCCTCCCCCCACCCCACAACAGGCCCTGGTGTGTGATGTTCCCCTTCCTGTGTCCAAGTGTTCTCATTGTTCAATTCCCACCTATGAGTGAGAACATGCAGTGTTTGGCTTCTTGTCCTTGCAATAGTTTACTGAGAATGATGGTTTCCAGCTTCATCCATGTCCCTACAAAGGACATGAACTCATCATTTTTTATGGCTGCATAGTATTCCATGGTGTATATGTGCCACATTTTCTTAATCCAGTCTATAATTGTTGGACATTTGACTTGATTCCAAGTCTTTACTATTGTGAATAGTGCCGCAATAAACATATGTGTGCATGTGTCTTTACAGCAGCATGTTTTATAATGCTTTGGGTATATATCCAGTAATGGGATTGCTGGGTCAAATGGTATTTCTAGTTCTAGATCCCTGAGGAATCGTCACACTGACTTCCACAATGGTTGAACTAGTTGACAGTCCCACCAACAGTGTAAAAGTGTTCCTATTTCTCCATATCCTCTCCAGCACCTGTCATTTCCTGACTTTTTAATGATCACCATTCTAACTGGTGTGCGATGGTATCTCATTGCGGTTTTGATTTGCATTTCTCTGATGACCAGTGATGATGAGCATTTTTTCATGTGTCTTTTGGCTGCATAAATGTCTTCTTTTAAGAAGTGTCTGTTCATATCCTTGGCCCACTTTTTGATGGGGTTGTTTGTTTTTTTCTTATAAATTTGCTGGAGTTCATTGTAGATTCTGGATATTAGCCCTTTGTCAGATGAGTAGGTTGCAAAAATTTTCTCCCATTCTGTAGGTTGCCTGTTCACTCTGATGGTAGTTTCTTTTGCTGTGCAGAAGCTCTTTAGTTTAATTAGATCCCATTTGTCAATTTTGGCTTTTGTTGCCATTGCTTTTGGTGTTTCAGACATGAAGTCCTTGCCCATGCCTATGTCCTGAATGGTATTGCCTAGGTTTTCTTCTAGGGTTTTTATGGTTTTAGGTCTAACATTTAAGTCTTTAATCCATCTTGAATTAATTTTTGTATAAGGTGTAAGGAAGGGATACAGTTTCAGCTTTCTACATATGGCTAGCCAATTTTCCCAGCACCACTTATTAAATAGGGAATCCTTTCCCCATTTCTTGTTTTTGTCAGGTTTGTCAAAGATCAGATAGTTGTAGATGTGTGGCATTACTTCTGATGGCTCTGTTCTGTTCCATTGATCTATATCTCTGTTTTGGTACCAGTACCATGCTGTTTTGGTTACTGTAGCCTTGTAGTATAGTTTGAAGTCAAGTAGCGTGATACCTCCAGCTTTGTTTTTTTGGCTTAGGATTGACTTGGCAATGCAGGCTCTTTTTTGGTTCCATATGAACTTTAAAGTAGTTTTTCCCAATTCTGTGAAGAAAGTCATTGGTAGCTTGATGGGAATGGTATTGAATGTATAAATTACCTTGGGCAGTATTGCCATTTTGACGATATTGATTCTTCCTACCCATGAGCATGGAATGTTCTTCCATTTCTTTGTATCCTCTTTCATTTCATTGAGCAGTGGTTTGTAGTTCTCCCTGAAGAGGTCGTTCACATCCCTTGTAAGTTGGATTCCTAGGTGTTTTATTCTCTTTGAAGCAATTGTGAATGGGAATTCACTCATGATTTGGCTGTCTGTTTGTCTGCTATTGGTGTATAAGAATGCTTGTGATTTTTGCACATTGATTTTGTATCCTGAGACTTTGCTGAAGTTGCCTATCAGCTTAAGGAGATTTTGGGCTGAGACAATGGGGTTTTCTAGATATACAATCATGTCATCTGCAAACAGGGACAATTTGACTTCCTCTTTTCCTAATTGAATACCCTTTATTTCCTTCTCCTGCCTGATTGCCCTGGCCAGAACTTCCAACACTATGTTGAATAGGAGTGGTGAGAGAGGCCATCCCTGTCTTGTGCCAGTTTTCAAAGGGAATGCTTCCAGTTTTTGCCCATTCAGTATGATATTGGCTGTGGGTATGTCATAGGTAGCTCTTATGATTTTGAGATACATCCCATCAATACCTAATTTATTGAGAGTTTTTGGCATGAAGGTTGCTGAATTTTGTCAAAGGCCTTTTCTGCATCTGTTGAGATAATCATGTGGTTTTTGTCATTGGTTCTGTTTATATGCTGGATTACGTTTATTGATTTGTGTATGTTGAACCAGCCTTGCATCACAGGGATGAAGCCCACTTGATCATCGTGGATAAGCTTTTTGCTGTGCTGCTGGATTTGGTTTGCCAGTATTTTATTGAGGATTTTTGCATCAATGTTCATCAGGGATATTGGTCTAAAATTCTCTTTTTTTGTTGTGTCTCTGCCAGGCTTTGGTATCAGGATGATGCTGGCCTCATAAAATGAGTTAGGGAGGATTCCCTCTTTTTCTATTGATTGGAATAGTTTCAGAAGGAATGGTACCAGTTCCTCCTTGTACCTCTGGTAGAATTCGGCTGTGAATCCATCTGGTCCTGGACTTTTTTTGGTTGGTAAGCTATTAATTATTGCCTCAATTTCAGAGCCTGTTATTGGCGTATTCAGAGATTCAACTTCTTCCTGGTTTAGTCTTGGGAGGGTGTATGTGTCCAGGAATTTATCCATTTCTTCCAGATTTTCTACTTTATTTGTGTAGAGTTGTTTATAGTATTCTCTGATGGTAGTTTGTATTTCTGTGGGATCAGTGGTGATATCCCCTTTATCATTTTTTATTGCGTCTTTTTGATTCTTCTCTCTTTTCTTCTTTATTAGTCTTGCTACTGGTCTATCAATTTTGTTGATCTTTTCAAAAAACCAGCTGCTGGATTCATTGCTTTTTTGAAGGGTTTATTGTGTCTCTATTTCCTTCAGTTCTGCTGTGATCTTAGTTATTTCTTGCCTTCTGCTAGCTTTTGAATGTGTTTGCTCTTGCTTCTCTTGTTCTTTTAATTGTGATGTTAGGGTATCCATTTTAGATCCGTCCTGCTTTCTCTTGTGGGCATTTAGCGCTATAAATTCCCTTTATACACTGCTTTGAATGTGTCCCAGAGATTCTGGTATGTTGTGTCTTTGTTCTTGTTGGTTTCAAAGAACATCTTTATTTCTGCCTTCATTTCGTTATGTACCCGGTAGTCATTCAGGAGCAGGTTGTTCAGTTTCCATGTAGTTGAGTGGTTTTGTGTGAGTTTCTTAATCCTGAGTTCTAGTTTGATTGCACTGTGGTCTGAGAGACAGTTTGTTATAATTTCTTTTCTTTTACATTTGTTGAGGAGAGCTTTACTTCCAACTATGTGGTCAATTTTGGAATAGGTCTGGTGTGGTGTGGTGCTGAAAAGAATATATAGTCTGTTGATTTGGGGTGGAGAGTTCTGTAGATGTCTATTAGGTCCGTGTGGTGCAGAACTGAGTTCAATTCCTGGATATCCTTGTTAACTTTCTGTCTCGTTGATCTGTCTAATGTTGACAGTGGGGTGTTAAAGTCTCCCATTATTAATGTGTGGGAGTCTAAGTCTCTTTGTAGGTCACTCATGACTTGCTTTATGAATCTGGGTGCTCCTGTATTGGGTGCATATATATTTAGGATAGTTAGCTCTTCTTGTTGAATTGATCCCTTTACCATTATGTAATGGCCTTCTTTGTCTGTTTTGATATTTGTTGGTTTAAAGCCTGTTTTATCAGAGACTAGGATTGCAACCCCTGCCTTTTTTTGTTTTCCATTTGCTTGGTAGATCTTCCTCCATCCCTTTATTTTGAGCCTATGTGTGTCTCTACACATGAGATGGGTTTCCTGAATACAGCACACTGATGGGTCTTGACTCTTTATCCAATTTGCCAGTCTGTGTCTTGTAATTGGAAAATTTAGCCCATTTACATTTAAGGTTAATATTGTTAAGTGTGAATTTGATCCTGTCATTATGATATTGGCTGGTTATTTTGCTCGTTAGTTGATGCAGTTTCTTCCCAGCCTCAATGGTCTTTACAATTTGGCATGTTTTTGCAGTGGCTGGTACCAGATGTTCCTTTCCATGTTTAGTGCTTCCTTCAGGAACTTTTTTAGGGCAGGCCTGGTGGTGACAAAATCTCTCAGCATTTGCTTGTCTGTAAAGTATTTTATTTCTCCTTCACTTATGAAGCTTAGTTTGGCTGGATATGAAATTCTGGGTTGAAAATTCTTTTCTTTAAGAATGTTGAATATTGGCCCCCACTCTCTTCTGGCTTGTAGAGTTTCTGCCAAGAGATCAGCTGTTAGTCTGTTGGCCTTCCCTTTGTGGGTAACCCGATCTTTCTCTCTGTCTGCACTTAACATTTTTTCCTTCATTTCAACTTTGGTGAATCTGACAATTATGTGTCTTGGAGTTGCTCTTCTCGAGGACTATCTTTGTGGCATTGTCTGTATTTCCTGAATTTGAATGTTGGCCTGCCTTGCTAGATTGGGGACGTTCTCCTGCATAACATCCTGCAGAGTGTTTTGCAACTTGGTTCCATTCTCCCCATCACTTTCAGGTACACCAATCAGATGTAGATTTGGTCTTTTCACATAGTCCTATATTTCTTGGAGGCTTTGTTCCTTTCTTTTTATTCTTTTTTTTCTAAACTTCTCTTCTCGCTTCATTCCATTCATTTGATCTTCCATCACTGATACCCTTTCTTCCAGTTGATTGAATCAGGTACTGAGGCTTGTGCATTCGTCACGTAGTTTTTGTGCCATGGTTTTCAGCTCCATCAGGTTTTTTAAAGACTTCTCTGCATTGGTTATTCTAGTTAGCCATTCGTCTAATTTTTTTTCAAGGTTTTTAACTTCTTTGCCGTGGGTTCAAACTTCCTCCTTTAGCTCAGAGTAGTTTGATCATCTGAAGCCTTCTTCTCTCAACTCGTCAAAGTCATTCTCCATCCAGCTTTGTTCCATTGCTGCATTCCTTTGGAGGAGGAGAGGTGCTCTGATTTTTAGAGTTTCCAGTTTTTCTGCTCTGTTTTTTCCCCATCTTTGTGGTTTTATCTACCTTTGGTCTTTGATGATGGTGATGTACAGATGGGGTTTTGGTGTGGATATCCTATCTGTTTGTTAGTTTTTCTTCTAACAGGACCCTCAGCTACAGGTCTGTTGCAGTTTTCTGGAGGTCCACTGCAGACCCTGTTTGCCTGGGTATCAGCAGCAGAGGCTGCAGAAGAGTGGATATTGGTGAACAGCAAATGTTGCTGTCTGATCATTCTTCTGGAAGTTTTGTCTCAGAGGAGTAACCGGCCATGTGAGGTGTCAGTCTGCCCCTACTGTGGGTACCTCCCAGTTAGGCTACTCGGGGGTCAGGGACCAACTTGAGGAGGCAGTCTGACTGTTCTCAGATCTCCAGCTGCGTGCTGGGAGAACCACTACTCTCTTCAAAGCTATCAGACAGGTACATTTAAGTCTGCAGAGGTTTCTGCTGCCTTTTGTTTGGCTATGCCCTGCCCCTGGAGGTGGAGTCTACAGAGGCAGGCAGGCCTCCTTGAGCTGAGGTGGGCTCTACCCAGTTCGAGCTTCCTGGCCACTTTGTTTACCTACTCAAGCCTCAGCAATGGCGGGTGCCCCTCCCCCAGCCTCACTGCTGCCTTGCAGTTTGATCTCAGACTGCTGTGCTAGCAATGAGCAAGGCTCCATGGGCATAGGACCCTCCGAGCCATGCGCAGGATATAATCTCCTGGTGTGCCGTTTGCTAAGACCATTGGAAAAGTGCAATATTAGGGTGGAAGTGACCTGATTTTCCAGGTGCCGTCTGTCACCCCTTTCTTTGACTAGGAAAGGGAATTCCCTGACCCCTTGTGCTTCCCGGGTGAGGCGATGACTTGCCCTGCTTCGGCTCATGCTTGGTGCGCTGCACCCACTGTCCTGCACCCACTGTCCAACACTCCCCAGTGAGATGAACCCGGTACCTCAATTGGAAATGCAGAAATCACCCATCTTCTGTGTCGCTCACGCTGGGAGCTGTAGACTGGAGCTGTTCCTATTCAGCCATCTTGGCTCCACCCTCTAGTCTCAGCACCACACCACACCTATTCCAAAATTGACCACATAGTTGGAAGTAAAGCACTTTTCAGCAAATG
The DNA here is from genome assembly GCF_029289425.2 of Pan paniscus. Lineage (NCBI taxonomy): Eukaryota > Metazoa > Chordata > Mammalia > Primates > Hominidae > Pan > Pan paniscus. Next base: position 138,877,823 of record NC_073272.2, on the reverse strand, counting down.
TAAAAGAACAGAAATTATAACAAACTGTCTCTCAGACCACAGTTCAATCAAACTAGAACTCAGGATTAAGAAAGTCACTCGAAACCACTCAAGTACATGGAAACTGAACAACCTGCTCCTGAATGACTACTGGGTACATAATGAAATGAAGGCAGAAATAAAGATGTTCTTTGAAACCAATGAGAGCAAAGACACAACATACCAGAATCTCTGGGACGCATTCAAAGCAGTGTGTAGAGGGAAATTTATAGCACTAAATGCCCACAAGAGAAAGCAGGACAGATCTAAAATGGATACCCTAACATCACAATTAAAAGAACAAGAGAAGCAAGAGCAAACACATTCAAAAGCTAGCAGAAGGCAAGAAATAACTAAGATCACAGCAGAACTGAAGGAAATAGAGACACAAAAAACCCTTCAAAAAATCAGTGAATCTAGGAGCTGGTTTTTTGAAAAGATCAACAAAATTGATAGACCAGTAGCAAGACTAATAAAGAAGAAAAGAGAGAAGAATCAAATAGACACAATAAAAAATGATAAAGGGATATCACCACTGATCCCACAGAAATACAAACTACCATCAGAGAATACTATAAACACCTCCACGCAAATAAAGTAGAAAATCTGGAAGAAATGGATAAATTCCTGGACACATACACCCTCCCAAGACTAAACCAGGAAGAAGTTGAATCTCTGAATACACCAATAACAGGCTCTGAAATTGAGGCAATAATTAATAGCTTACCAACCAAAGAAAGTCCAGGACCAGATGGATTCACAGCCGAATTCTACCAGAGGTACAAGGAGGAGCTGGTACCATTCCTTCTGAAACTATTCCAATCAATAGAAAAAGAGGGAATCCTCCCTAACTCATTTTATGAGGCCAGCATCATCCTGATACCAAAGCCTGGCAGAGACACAACAAAAAAAGAGAATTTTAGACCAATATCCCTGATGAACATCGATGCAAAAATCCTCAATAAAATACTGGCAAACCGAATCCAGCAGCACAGCAAAAAGCTTATCCACGATGATCAAGTGGGCTTTATCCCTGGGATGCAAGGCTGGTTCAACATACACAAATCAATAAACGTAATCCAGCATATAAACAGAACCAATGACAAAAACCACATGATTATCTCAGTAGATGCAGAAAAGGCCTTTGACAAAATTCAACAACCTTCATGCTAAAAACTCTCAATAAATTAGGTATTGATGGGATGTATCTCAAAATCATAAGAGCTACCTATGACATACCCACAGCCAATATCATACTGAATGGGCAAAAACTGGAAGCATTCCCTTTGAAAACTGGCACAAGACAGGGATGGCCTCTCTCACCACTCCTATTCAACATAGTGTTGGAAGTTCTGGCCAGGGCAATCAGGCAGGAGAAGGAAATAAAGGGTATTCAATTAGGAAAAGAGGAAGTCAAATTGTCCCTGTTTGCAGATGACATGATTGTATATCTAGAAAACCCCATCGTCTCAGCCCAAAATCTCCTTAATCTGATAGACAACTTCAGCAGTGTCTCAGGATACAAAATCAATGTGCAGAAATCACAAGCATTCTTATACACCAATAGCAGACAAACAGAGAGCCAAATCATGAGTGAACTCCCATTCACAATTGCTTCAAAGAGAATAAAATACCCAGGAATCCAACTTACAAGTTCAATATATGTCCAGCTACATTTAGCAAAGCAACAAGGAATGAGTTCATTTACTTAAATGATAGTGGGATAATTTGAGATTACTATGGAGAAAAATTAACTTAAACCTATACCTCATGTGACATATCCCAATCAAGAACACAAAAATTAAAGTGTGAAATATTCACAAAAATGTAATTACATTGCTAAAAAAAAAACAGGAGAAAATAGAGCACTTATTCAGTCTAGAGAGGGAGATAATATTTGATTTAAGTAGGAAAATAAATTACAAAGGAAAAGATAGGCAGTGTGATTGCACAAAAATTAGTACTACTAAAATGCAACAAAACCATGATAAAAGTTAAGTGACAAAAGAGAAAACTATATTTAATATATATAATGGCAGATGCATTTCTAAAATATACTAAGAGTTTTTATAATTTACATTAAGTTCCCTGTGGACAGTGGTCAAAAGATGGGAAGAATGATTACATAAGATGAAACACCATTAATATATTAACATAGGAAACTGCATTCTTGGCAACAAGCAAAGAAGTGCAAATTAGAACAGCAATGACATGTCACTTTATACCTCCAAAATTAGCAACAATAAAGGAACATTATTAAAACCAGCGATGAGGCTATTGGGGAAATTAACACATTTATAGATTTTTAGTGGTATTGTAAATGATTTTGGTCAATTTGATGAGCAATTTGGTACTTTTTAGCAAGAGCCATAAAATGTTCATACCTTTTTAATAAATAATCTCACTCTTGGATGTGTTTTAAAGGTATAATTCAGAAGAAAGAAAGCATTATGTATTATGTATTATTATGGAAAACTGGACATATCCCAAACAGCCATTGACAGAGAATGGTCATAAAATTATGGCATTTTAAACTTAATGAAAATGTTTGCAACCGATGAAAATGATAAATATGAAAAGCATTGGGATACATGGAAGGATATATACAAAAATTAAATTAAATAATTAAAAATAAAATAAAATATAAGAGCCTAGCTTAAGGAGGTCTAAAGGGGCTTGGAGCTGTGTATTCTCTATGACCTATAAGATTGACCCACTAGGACTCCCTTTCCAGGATGGAGCCCCGTATTGAGGAGTAACTCCTGGCGGTTGAGTACAATTAGAACATGTTAGAAACAATGGAGAGGAGGGAAAAGGAAGGTCTAAATCAAAGACAGGGAGGGAAAATGATAAAAGAAATCTCAGAAAACAAGTGGCCATATTGTTTAACATTACACAAAAATAACGACAGGGTGTCTTTTGAAGTTAGAAAATCCATCTGAATCATGCCTCTTTCTAAAAGATGAGTCAAAGCCAATTCACATTAAAATGAGCAACAAAAACGTGTTAAGGTAAAATCTCATAAGAAGTAGCTACAAGAAAAGAGAATAAGGAGCAAAGTAATATCCCTAAATACCATGAAAATGAATCAGAAAGGCGTGCTTAAAAAACAGATCAAATTTATATTATTTTGAAACAAATTAAACATACTAAGAAGGTGATACAAGATATGGAAAAACAATACAGACAGCCCCCAACTTATAATGGTTTGACTTACAGTTTTTCAACTTTATGATGGGTTTATTCGGACATAACCCTATTGTAAGTCAAGGAGTATCTGAACAAATAATAATTAGAAAAACTCAAAAATTGGGTAACCAAACTCAAGAAATAGAAAAAAAAAATAGAAATGAAGACTAAACTAGAAGAAATACAAAAGAGAATAAGTACAATAAATAATGTCTTACCAGAAACACAAAATTAAAAGGTAAAACTTTAAAAAAATAAACATATGTGAAAATATGAAATAACTTGAAAGAAAATTATAAGAATGGAAGGTAAGAAAAATGATCCAACATACAGATAATAGAAATCCGTGAAAGGAAACTGAAGCAAGTGAACAGAACAGATACTCACAAAAAATACATGTACACACACATACTTATTATATACATATATAATTAAACTACACATTGAAAAAGCACACTCATTGCATACCTGAGAATACTGACTGAGAATGACAAACAAGGAATATGTTCTACTAAAGTTACTGGGTGTTAAAGAAATTGATAAAAACTTCAAGCATCCTAAATAAAGCAAGGCTTATAAGGAAAAATAAAATCAGACTGTCATGAGACTTTTCAACAGCAATGACTTATGCCACAAGATAATTGAATAATATTTTTAAGGTATGTAAGGAAAATAACATGTGAACCAGGAATTTTATGTCCACGAAAACAGGTCTTCCTGTATACGATGAACAAATTGTCGGCAATATATTGGAGCTAAAATACTTGTTTGCATAAGTCCTTTCTGAGGAAAATAATGGAAAGTGAATGTTAAACAATTAAAACTTATTAGACATCTCTGGATAGATATTAACATAAGTATTGGTGACATGCATTAAATATATAATTACTCCTAGAATTAAGTCTAAATGAGAGTTAGGAGAGAGTATAGTATGGCTATATGATGAGGCATTTTAGATATAGTACAATAGAAAAAAAATTGGAGAAGAAAGGGGTTAGCACATGCAAAATGCTTAAATTATTTTCAATAACCATATTGGCAGAGACCATAATAGTATTGTTATACAGATATTATTGTGTGTGTACATGGAAAAAAGCAAATGAGTAAATACAGAATGTCCTAAGTCATGTATTCTCAATGGGACTAATATTACTCTCAAGAGGTCAAAGAATGATTCTTGGGGAGTGAAAAAAGTCATCAAGTTGTTATATATAAACAAGGAAGTGCATAAAGTGCAGATATATACAAAGTGCAGATATACATATAGTATGGTAACAAATATACAGTATGTCTATGGTATTAAAATTTAATGGTGGAGGGCTATTAGGAAAAACATATATCAAAGGCTATTTGGGGGGTCATTAATGAATAAAATATTGAGAAACAGTGTTTCAAGTCTATCATCTCTGTGTCAGTGAGAAAATTGACTCTTAATGTGGAAGAAAGGAAATACAAATGGAATATAAAAGAGATTAAAAACCATGTCATCCTGAATTTAAATTAGAGATATCAGTATGAAAACATGAGATATTTTGTCTTTAAATATATATTCCCTTGCTTGGTACACTAAAAAGGTTTAGAAACAATGATGAATCTATTAGCAGTGAGCATCCCTGGTGCCCAAAAGAATCCAGGGCTCTTGGGAAAAAAATAGTTGATTGCAGGTCTGAGGCAGGAAATGAACAAGATAAAACCCAAACATCCTAATATCCTTGATAGGAAACTATTAAGTAATGCTAGTGTCATGCCAAAAAGACCTGGGAGCCCACTTAAATAAATTCTCTCTGGCCAAAGTTACAGATTGTGCTACAATAATTACAAGAATTTCAATGAGTTGAAAACCATCAAATAGGATTATTTAATAAGTTCATAATTGTTTTAAAAAATAATAATTGATGGTCTTTTAAGGATGATAGGAAATGGGCAAAAAAAAAAAAAAGGAATCCAGCATTTATTATCTTTCCTATATAGGATGAGAGAAAGCTTTTTTTTTAATAAAATCATTTCCATCATCAGATATCAGCAAAAATGGTAAAGACCTCTGAAAAGTCTCTCTTCCTTCTTGATAGAAGAAAATTAGCAAAAGAAATGTCAGAATCGATGCTTTTAGAACTCTGGAAATTAACAAGTGACTGGAAAAAAGGAAGCTTTGTTCAAGAAAATGGCTTAATCTCAGTAAGAACAGTGAGCTTTGTGGCATTTTCCCATTCTTATGTCTATCCCCCGTCTTCATTTTCGTGGTAGCCTTGAAAGCAAACAGCCTCCAATCACAGTGGAAACCAGCATCTTGGCAGCCACTAGATGGGGCAGAACAGAGTTGGTGCTCCATCAAAGTTCCTTTCCTAGATAATTGTGGTTATTTGAAGTGTCTGGTGGTTTCCTAGAAGACTTCACTTGCAAGAGTGTCTTTATTAGACCTGGAATAGAGATCACCTAGTGCAAAATGCCCCTTCCCTGGAGAAGTGTGTTGAAAATATTGGAAGACAATTGTTTAAGTTTGAATCTTCCTGAAGTAGTGGATGACAAATGGGGTAAACAATTGGCTAACCAAAAAGCTTAAAAGGAAAAGCGGGGAAATGAGATGTCAGTAGGAACTTTGAAAAGCTACAACATATTCCTGAGAATCTAGAAGGATGCACACATTTGTAAAACTGTGCACATGCTCAGTAAGAAAGCCTCTCACTCTCCATGCTAGCTAACATTGCACAAGGAGGAAGGGGAGGCTAAGGCATAGTTGAAAACTGCCTGACTGGGAATTGAAAGCATGTCCCAGCACACACACACAGAGCCTCTAGGAAAAGACCGGAAGGCTTATTATTTCCAGGCATTTAAGGAAATCTCTGTCTAATCATTAACTGATCACCAAACTAACGCAGCAGAGACTTTCGTGACCACTTGACCACACACAGCAAAGAATGCAGATTTTACAAAATTAGTTCAGAAAAGTGATTAAACAAAGAGCAATAACAACAATAAACAGAGTGATGATGGCACAACTTTGTAAATATACTAAAAATCATGGAATTGTATATTTTAAAATGGTTACTTTTATGGTATATAAATTATATCTCAATAAAAATATCATTCCAACCAATAAATGAAAATAAAATTATAGAATGTGTTCATTTTGCAACTGAACATCAATGTCTGCAGACAACAAAAAAAGTGAAAACCTGAGACTGAACAAGACCAGGATCCACCAGTAAATACAGAGGAGCATATTGAAGTGCACCATGAGTATGTAATCAGCAACATGCAGACTGTGGGAGCCTCTACGGGTAAAATAGCCTGGGTTCTTTAGCATATAAATGTTAGGGAAAAGAAATGGACAGAGGAAGAACCTATAGATTAACATAAGTTTACAAGACATATCAGGTTTTTTTAAATAGTTAAGATTATATTATAGTGTCTAGCAATTCACCTTTGGGTGATGGAACCATAAAGAGTGCAGTGAAATGATTAGTATAAAGTTCAGGATACTATTTACATCTTGAGGGAGAGAAGAGGCTGTATTCATGACTGGGCATTTGGAGAAACTTGTGGGGTGACTGGTCATTTTTTAAGCTGGTAGTGTTTATAAGGGTATTATTCATATAATAATTTACTAAGCTCTACCTTTTTTTGTGTGGCTGTGTCTTTGCCTTAAAAATAAGAGGGTAAAAATGACCTACATAAAGCCAAAGGTTGGAAGAGGTCAGAACAATAATATGAGTTAGCATATTTCAGCAAGTAAAATTAATGATAAAAAAGGTTAATGTTTAGAAATTGACTTTCTATCCCATCCTAAAACTCAAATGGAGGAATTGCAAAAGAAAATCGTCTTATACTGTATCTAGAATAGCTGTGTCCTAACTTAACTTTAAATGGGACCTGTTTAAATGGGCCACTCTACACAAGGAACATCCATCTTATACCCATGAATTGTCTAAGAAGAATACTTAATTTAGTCAGTTCCTACAGTCATTTTTCAAGAACTACAAACAATGGGACCTTTATTTGAGGATGTCATGTTGATTCAGGATCCTTGATGCAGAATTTCAATCTTGTCAATACGCAAGGGAGTTCCTGACACCAGTTATTCCAGAGTTCCCCTTCTCTCCTCAAGCCTCCACCCACCCCCAGCCTTCTCTCCTACTTTGCTGAGATTGAGTCCTTTATATATCCTCTTATCTCTACCTCAACTCATCTCTATACATGTTATCTCATTCTTCTCTCCAGTCTCAGAGGAAGAGCAGGACTCTTCCACCTCTGCATCAGTTTCCAAATGTCTGTTAAATAGTTCAGTTTTGATGTATTGCTATTCACATCTTATTTTCATCAAAGACACCCCCAAAGTACCCAGCTGGGGAGACTGGAAGATTCTTTGTGCTATTGATGCCAAGGACAAATATAAAGGAGATTGCAGTGAGATTGGATTTGGTAAATGAAGAACGCCATTTAGGATACGGTCCATTTGGAAAAAAGGCAAACCAGCACAATGAAGATCCATGGCCTGTGGCATATCTGCTATTAACCTGTCACTGTTATTATGTTTTATTTAAAAAATATTTATTGTTCACATAGTATGTGCAAGTGCACTAGGTTCTATGGGGAAGAGTGAACACAGATTAATGACACATAGTCCCCAAGGAGCTAACAATCCTCAGGGAACTAACTTATTTTAATATAAGTAATATACAAGGGAGCAGATCAAGGCAACGATGAGGTGACTGTTGGGGTGAGTGGGAACAAACAGAATGCTGAGTGTGAGATAAACATAGGAATAGTCAGTAGGAAGTTTTCCAGTTGGGATGTTCTGGACAGCATTGCCATGTTCTGTACTCAATAATTCTTCAGGACAGCTGGAAAAAAACATAGCTCTTCTGTACATCACTTAACCCCTCCCTCTCCAGTATTTTAGAACTTTTTCTCCACAGTCATTGTGGGAGGCGTGTACAAAGACATATAAACCATAGCATCTGACTTCAAAGAGCTTACTTTCTAGTTTAAGAGATGAGGCATATCTGTAGAACTACAGACAAATCACAATTTAAGGGGTGCTACAGAAGTAAATATTACTGGAATGCACAGGCTTGGCCCATAGCAAGGGCTCAATAAATATTTGAGGGATGCATGACTACTGAGTTAACACAGACCCATTAGTCCTGATGATCCTATCTTGGAGATGTTTGTTCTTCTTCTTCCCACAGCCATTGCCCAAGTTCCTGCTGACATTTCTCGTGTGGACTCTGTGGAGTCAAGCAGGCCTAAAGTTCTGGTCTTTGCTCAGTCACTTAGAGCTTCTGACTTGATGGAATAATTTGGTTTTTCTCCTTCCTCCTGAAACATACTAAGCATTTTTCAACTAATAAAAATGTGACCTCGAAGGCACTGTGAATTTGGTAAAATCCATGTTTGGCACTGATGTCCCTGACAGAATGAATGCTAGTTTTATTTTAGTGTTCCCATAATGCAGTTTATAAAGACACTGTATTCTTTGAAATTTCTCAGCAAAGAAGAATGTAAATGTCTCCTAGTCCTTTGTACTTTGCTGAGTGGATGGAACAAATAAAGGGACAACTGGAAGTCACTCAGTCACCAATACAAAGGCCTATGGACTCTTGATAGTAAGAAAATACTGATATTTTTGGTCCTGGTGCAAATGGTCCTCAAATGTGAGTTCAGAGCTCAGCCAAGTAGTATCTTAGTAATTCAGGAAGCACCCATGCCAGAAAGCATCCAGAGAGACAGATCTGCCCTGTTCCTATGGGTCTCCCTAATACCTATCACTGTGCCAGGCACACAGTAAGTAACCAATCAGTATGGGTGGCATGGATGAAATAGGGGCAGGGGAGCTCCTCAGCATTTGCTACTGAACTGAGAGTCAATACTTGGTTTCGAGTCCTGGTCTGCCCCTTTACCATCTCTGAGACCTTGGAAAAATCTTTTCTGCCTCCAGGACCTCAGTTAACCCATCTGAACAATAATTTTCAATGTTCTTTGTGTTCTCAAGTTCTACATCTTGCAGGAATAAGTGTGACTCTTCACAATGAATCTGCAGAAAGTCTCCCCAATTCAATGAACTCTCTATTTGACCCAAGAAAAAGGCAGAAAAATAGATTCCTTCAGGCTACAGTATAAGGTACAAACCTGATGTTGTGTTCATGCCTTAAAACAGCCTTGTCTGTGACTGGGATGTGGGATGCTCGTGGTGTATTATTTGAAGAATAACTATCTCCTTATTAGGATAAAGACATGCCCTTCTGAAAACCCTTATTACCACACAAAATCTCCAACAACCAGCCAGGCAGTCATTTATTCATGAGGCCATAGCACCCAGATATTCCACCAATGAAATGTTCTGTCCTTGGCATAAATCTTGTTCAGAATGGTAATTAGAATAGAGACTCCAAAATATTAGAACTATTCAATGTCAGCCTCAGGGGGCTACTAACTCATGTTGGAAATGATCTTGCTGCTTTTAATCAAGAACTAAGCTACACAGAGTTCCTTTTTAGGTTGCAACTTCAGTACAGAAAGAACAATGCAAACGTTGGCACTTTGATATGACCTTCGGCTTCTAAAAGAATCATGGGAACTTTTCTCCCCAAGGCCCAGAGCAGGCATCACAAAACAATTTATTAGGGTGTGCTTGTATATCATGAAGTCTTATCTAATTGGTGTTCAAACCTGTTGCTGTCTCTTCTTTTCCCTTATCTCTAAGGGCTCCCAGCAGAGAGGAGGGAACATCAATTAATCACTCCTCTCCTCTTCCTACACACACACTTGCATGCATAGACTCATGTGAAGACACACACCTCTCTCACCCTATCCCACTCAATCCCTACACACACTTGGGGCCTTGGAATACAATTGTTTTAGATCTGTAACAGATCAGAAACATCAGCTGGGTTAACTCTCTCATTTTATATAGAGAGAAACCGAAGCTCAAAAGAGAAGAATTAGGATTAAAAACAGTTCTGGTACCGTCAGCACCATGTCTCTGTATTTCCCCATCAGAAGCTCAAGGTTTCAAAGAAGAGCAAAAGCTCTTCAACTTAATATATACGTCCTTCACTGTCTTTGTATATAAAACATTGTGCTAAGTCCCAAAGTTGTTCACAAGGGAATGAAATATAATCCTGATCCAGTGGGGATAAATGGAGATGTATATAAATATATTTAGTACAAGCAGATTACTAAGTGTTCTCATAGAGGCACCAAGTGATTTGGAGATTTAAGTCAGAAGAGATTTGTCTGAATTGAATTATAAGAGGTTGTTTGGTTTAGGGTACCTCTTCCAGATTTCATGGAGAGGTTTCCCCATGATGCTTTGAGAGACTAAAGATGATATTAGTGTTAGCATTGACATTGTTCTTTCCGCACATGATTAGAGAAACCTCAAAAATACTTCTAATTAAAACAAATACTATGTTTTTGCCTCTGAAAACTTCAAAAAATAAAAAGAATAAAAATATGTAGTTTTGATGAGCATGTGAAGAAATGGAAATGTGCATACATTACTGTGGGCAATTATGTTGTTGTATCTGCTCTGGAGAACAATGTCAAAATAATATGTTGAGAGTATTAAAATTGTGTATATCTTCTATCCCAACCTATTTGACTTCTAGAAATATTTCTTAAAGGAATATGTGTTTGTTGTATATATAATTATATATGTATTTAATTGATTGTATGTGTATATAAAAGATGAACATGAGAAATGTTTCTTACATTGCTAAGTGAATAAGAGCAAGAAACAAGACAATACATTCTTCTAAAATCTCATGTCTCATTTGTTTTATATACCCATGTATATCTTACATAACCTGAATGTAGGCCAAACTTGCTTTTTCTAGATGTCCGCTTTGAGGTCAGTAACATATATCACATGTAAAAACACACACCCACAAATCCAAATCTAAATATAAATAAATGACATAGGTTTTCTCAAAGATTTTATAAGAAAATGTCATAGGGATGAAGTTATTTCATATGTCAGACAGCCTTCCCTTTAAACGTTTCTCTTTTCCACCAATGTCCTTCTGAAGCTGCTGTTCTCCCTTCTCTTTGTCTCAAACACGTTCAGTGACTCCCTTTCTACTGGCAGAATCATCTCCTCTTTTTCCTCCTCTAACATCATCACCACCACCATCACCACCATCACCACCATACAGCCTTCTGTGCTTCTCTAGTCTAGCATATCCAGTAGAATTTTCTGCAGTGATCAAAAGGTACTATGAACTGCTCTGCCCAGTGTGGCAGCCACTAGCCACATGTGGCTATTGAGCACTTGAAGTGTGGCTGGTCTAACTGAGAAAATATATTTTAATTGTATTTAATTTTAACTGATTTAAATTAACCACACAAGGCAATTAAGCACTTGAAATGTGGCTGGTGTAACTGAAGAAATGTATTTTTAACATTTTATTTAATAATAGAGATCCTAAGTTACCCCTATGTGGTTCGTGGCCATTGTATTGGATAACACAGCTCTAGTCTGTTCTTAGGCAGAACAAGCTAAGTCTCCTCTTCATCTTCAACTTTGCTTTGTTGTGTACAGGAAATGGAAGAAATGACTCAATGACTTTTTCTCGGCATCCACCTTGCTTAGAAATTACTGAAAAGCATGGGAAGATTATGAATAACTAATAATTTTCTTTATTTTCATAGATATGCAGAGAAAAATCCCAGAAAGACATAAACAAAAATAATCATTATGGTTAATTTATGGTAGTGGCATTATGGATTACTTTTATTTTACTTTGTTTTACTGTGTTTTCGCAGCACTGTGATCTGGAGTGGGCATTTATTACTTTTGTATTTAGAAGAAAGACACAATACATATTATTAAAATGCTTCCATGTATGTTTTATTTTTTTTTTAAAAAAAAAAGCAAAAGAGGGAAGGCATCTTTTCTAAGGGTTCTGTAACCAACTTCCAGAACAGTCTCTCGCTTCTGCAAATGAGGAAAAGCCCAATGGCGGGCCCCCCTGGAATGTGGCCCAGGAATGACATGTGTATATATTCTCCCAGCTGCTTCCTCATATCAAATAGCTAACAAACCAGAGCTCAAAAGCCAAGCCGATTCCCGCTGTCATCATTGATGAAGCCTGTACACAGATGGAGAAGTAAATAAAAGGGAGAGGTGGTGAGTTTTCTATATTTGACCCAGTTACTATTTTTGCTAAATAAGGAGAGAAAAGCTTGGGATTTCAGACATGAAGAAATAGATCCTGATTTTGTGAGCAAAATCTTGCTGCTCTTCTTAGCCCTTTCCGGATGTGCATTTCCTTCTTGGAATCAGGGCAGAATTTGGCAGAATCCATGTAGACTCAGAGTTGCAACCTTACAACTGAGCTTAGAAAAAAGGAGCTATTTGAGATAGGCACAAAGGAACCACACAGAGGGTCTGAAAAATCCCAACAGATCTGGGGAGCCACAAGTTAGGCATGGGGCCAAAAACTTTGGAGTTGTCATTACCCAGCCTTCAAATTTGGACTTCAAGACAACTTAAAAAAAGTCCTCTCCTGGAAATGGCAAACACAAGTAGGCTCAATGAAATCTTTTATGCAATCTTATTCTGGCTCAGCTATGCCCAGATTAGCTCAATAGTCATATCTTCTGCAGTATCTTGCTTCTCCTCTCAGTACCTCCTCACTAGAATACAGTGCCAGAAGATCCTTTGTGGTCCTCATTTACCCTCTTCCTGGTACATGATAACTGGAAGGGTTTGTGCTTTGATGCCTTCCCAGGATTCTCATGTTTAATTCATAGAGGACTCTGGAAGGCTGAAAAGCTTTATGGAACTCAGAAGAATGAAGTTAGAATGGAAGATTCTCAGGCATGGTAAAAAGGAATTTACTTAGGGGCAGAGGGCAAATGGGATCCTTCAAGGGCCTTCTTGCCACCACACAGCAGTTATTTTCCATTCCATTTGCCTGCTGAGTGAGCTTCCAGGGACTAATGCCTACTTCAGCAAGGCAGAAGGGAGGTAAGCTGCTGTATTCTTGGCCTAGTTGTGTAGCAACAGAAGGTAAATTACGTTTTGACTTTCAATGTTGTGTTTATTTGCATTGGCTATCTTTAGTTGGTTCAAGTCTAGGAATATTTAAAAATCACTTCTTGAAATACCTTTAGTTCCCCACAATTGGAAAACTAAGATGCTTTCAAGTTGCAGATTGTTGCACTGAGGATTATAAGACATTGCTTTTGTTAAACAACCAGAGACTAAGTGAGCAGGAAATATATCCTCTGGAGTCCTGAGGTGTTCAGTGCCTCCACTCAGCTTGATCGTGTTGGTCTTAAACACTGCCTATGAAGCAGTTTCTAAAAAGTTTCCTTCTGACAGATTTCAAGTGACTCTAAAGAGGTAAATGCATATGCTGCTTGTTTATTGTACACAACATGGCTACCAGTGAGTATCTGACACTATTTTTCCAAAGGACAGTTTTACCCCTAATACAGAAGCACCTTGAAAATATTATTTGTAGCAAACCTGCACTGGGGTAATCAGCTCTCTGTTAGCTAGGGCCCAGTGCTGATGAGGCCAAGGTCATAGACTGAATTTCAAATGGGCCATTTAACTTTAAACAGAAGATGGAAGCTCTTTTTTTGTGCTTCCATATTGCAACTCTCCCTCTGCCTTCTATGTTGCGAATGCAATGTTCTTATAACGGGGACAGTGTCATGGTGTCCAGCCTTTCTGGGGGCCTGTAAGAACTTTATTCAGTAGCAAAACAGGGACATGACTATTAAGAACTCTAGGACATAGTAGAAGAGCCACATTAGGAAGACATTGGAACTAACTACCAGAAATGAACGCCAGAGCAGTTCAGGTGATTGGAGGGGCAGACCCATGTCCTCAAGTAGGAGATGGCTTATGAGGCAGGTTGAGTATGGTATCCAGTGAGCAATGGGTCAAGGAGTGGCAAGAACGGTGAGCTTAGATGAGGGAACCAACTCTGTTTAAGGAAGGTCTGGGAAACCTTGGTATGCCTTTCAAGATTTCTTACTGTCCTTCAGGACTCTGTTGGTGTCACCTCCTTTCTGAGACTTCCAGAACAATACTCTGCCTGCATCCAGGCAGAGTTAGGGATGCCTCAACTCAACTTCCATAGGACTCTACTATTGCCTCTATTGTATCACTCACCACATTATATTTTAACCTTTCATTTTTGTTTTAATCTCTCCCACTAGACTGTAAGCTTCTTTATCTTTGTATCCCCATAACCTAGCAACTATGAGCTTACTGCATGTTTGCTGACTGAATGAATAAATAATTGAATGAATAGAAGAATGAAGAAACAGGGAAGAAAATTCCACATGAGAGATATTTGTGTAGGTTATTAAAAATGAGTTAAATTTTCATGGAAAGAACATGCTGTGCTCTGGAGAGAGAGTATTTGGTGCACTGGCTGCCTGTAGGAGATGAGGAGATGAGGCTAGGAAGGGAAATTGGGATTAGAGGGTAAAGGGTTTTGTAGCGCCTCCTAAGGAGTTGAAATCTCTTCTATAGATCAGTGGTTCTCAAACTTTAGAGTGCTTACTAATTGCTTGGAGAGCTTGATAAAACACACATGTGTGAGTCCCATTTCTGAAGTTTGTATTCTGAGGTGGGGATTGCAAATTTACATTTTTATTGAAACATAATAAATTTGCATATTTTCAAGGTACATGTGATATTTTAATACATTTGTGTAATGTGTCATAATCAAATCATGATAGTTGGGATATCTATCACCTTAAACATTTAGCTTTTCTTTATGCTGGGAATATTCAAATTGTTCCCTACTAGTTATTTTGAAATGTACAGTAGATGATTGTTTACTATGTCACTCTACTGATTTATCAAACACTAGGTCTCATTTCTTCTACCTAACTGTATTATTGTACCCATTAATCAACCTCTCTTCATCCACGCCCCACTCCCCACCCCCACACACACAGAAGTCCTGGTTTCTGGTAACCACGAAACTACTCTCTGTTTTCATGAGATCCACTTTTTTAGCTTCCGCATATAAGTAAGAAAATGCAAAGTTTGTCTTTCTGTGCCTGGCTTATTAGTAGAGGATGGCAGCACCTGTACTACTTTTTATATGAATCCTGTTTTCCCAAGGTTATCCAGATGCCTATAGCATTGATTTATCCTCAGGGTGATTTCCATGTTTGAGAGCCTTGTTATTGCTTTAAACCAGTGGTTCTCAATATGGCTGTACATTAAACGAATTGGAGGAGACTTTATAAAATCCCAGTGCCCACACCCTCTCCTAGTCCAATTAATTCAGAACTGCTGAGATGAGGTCTGGCCTAGGTAATTTGCAGATGTTCACCAGGTGATTTTAAAGTGTAGTCAGAGTTGAAATCTTCTGCTGTAGAATAATCTGAATTTCCAAAAGCTGGGCTTAAGTACTTCTGACAAGCAGAAATCTCCAGATTTCTGGAATTGGATCCCTGAGGATCAGGGTCACTGCTGTTGGAAATAGATCCCCGAGGGTCAGGGTGGCAGAAATTCCTGGTGGCTTCCTGGAACCTGATAAGTCACTGGAATGTGATAAATATTTTGATTTTCAGTAAGTTGTGTATGGCCATTGGTAATTTGAAAAGTTTCAGGATCATTGATCCTTCACTAAGAAATAACCGTCATAGTAATGTTTGCCTATGTCTACCCCCATCTCCATTTCATCTGCAGCAGTTATGTATAGGAGCCCAGCGTTAGAATCAGACAGAGCTGACTCTGTTTTAACTCCTGGCTTTATCGCATGTCCTAACCATGCACCATTCTCTAAGCCTCAGTTTTATCATCTATAAAACAGGGATGCTTGTACCTACTTTACAGGATTGTTGAAGATTGGGGTTAAATAATCAATAAATGTAAAGTACAGCACAGTGCCTGAAACATAGTAGGTAATCAGATGAATATCTGGAGGGTTGCATGTAAAATACTCTGAGTGGTCACTTCTGAGCAGTGGATTTGGGATGGTGGAGGAAATGGAAGACTTTGACGTTTTACTTTATACCCTTCTATATTGTTTTAAATTTATAGATGGCATAGGCTACCGTTGTAACTTTTGTGTGCCAAAAAAAGACAAAAGAAATCAACTGCCATGTCATGTTCCCAGAGAGTCTCCACGTTGGCCACAAGTTCAGAGGTCATCCAGCCTGTTCCCCCTACAATTGCCGGAAACTCTGCTACCATTGCCCTGCCAAGGTGCATTCAGTTTCCTCTGCACATTCTCCAGGATAGGATTTGATGTCAAGGAAGTTTTATTTTATTTTTTATGCAATCTGAAATGCCAGGAAATTCTCTTTCTATATTGAGCCCAAATCTGTCTGCCTGTGATACCCTTCCATTGGGCCTATCTAGTTTTGCTTTGTAGAGCCACCTAGAGTAAGCTTAATAGATTCTACTATACCTGATACCTTATGACATGCCTTGATATGTTTAAAAAGAGCTTTCCTGACATTTTGAAATTAGATCTATTCAGAAAATCACCCAAAGCTTCAGCTGCGCCTCAGGGGATATAGCTTCCTCACTCTGTCACAGGCTGGTTCTGTGGAAGTAGACATTGAAATGGACTTTTGGGTGCAAGGTGTCTATTATGGATCAATGCTTATAAAAGGAATGGGGGGCAAAGCAGCACAATGGAGAGGAAGAAGTTGAACTACACGTGAGGCTCAACAGAGTTGCAACTAATTTGGCAAGGAGCTCTGGAGAGAGTCTTGCCTGTTAGAGTTGCCCAGCAACAAGCTGGAATGACCAGCTATTATGCCCAACCTCTCTCTCAGTCCCCAGATATGGGAAGAGTGTCACATCGCATGAGGCAGCCCTCTGCAGCTGAGTCTGTCTGCTGACTGTACTTCATAAATCTAGGCATGTCCTTCCTTGGAGAGGTATCTGGGTTAGCACACTCCCCTGTCTATCGGCCTATCCGCTGTGCCATGTGGATTCACTTCAGACAAATACAAGACACGGGTCTTCTAGGAACCAGTGGAGTCAGTGGGCCTCTCTTCCTGAGGGGAACCTTAAAAAAGGCAGATGAAGGAAGTTAACTGGACAAATGATAGCTTCTGCTATGACAGTTGGTTTCAGGACCACAGTTGATGCCATTTCCCTCCTCCACTATCCAGTCTAGAGTCTCCCCACTCTCAGTCACCATCTCTGTGACCCTCATCCCTGAGGGGTTTGACACCTTCTCAAGCAGAGGTTGCCCTATCTGTTCATTTATAGTCACAAATGGGCAAGGGACCACCAAGAGATGTCACAGTAGATTACTTGGGTTCTATGCTGTTGTTTGACAGTAGCCCTATTTCTCCCTGATAACCAGGGTCAAGTGCCTCTGTCAAGGCAATTACACTTCCTACCTGTTTCTGGAAGTAAGAAGTCCAAAGTGCCCAGGTGGAAGCTGTAGCTTATAATTCAACTCTTGTTCTGTCCCCTGGAGAAGGTGTTCCCATCTGGGGAATCAAAGCCTCTAACCCAGCAGAGCCCAGACTTTCAGGGATGGAAACGCGAAGTCCTCCACTGGGTCTTGTGAGTGATAAGTGGTATCTTAGATTGCTAGGGCTTCTGTAACAAAGTACAATAGACTGGGTGAGTCAAAGAACATGAATTTATTTTTTTAACAGTTCTGGAGGCTGAAAGTCTTAGATCAAGGCTAGAAGCCTTAGTCAGCAGGTTGGTTCCTTCTGAGGGCAGTGAGGGAAGGATCTGCTCCAGGCTACTCTCCTTGGTAGATGGCCATCTTCTCTCTGTGTCTTTACATCATTATTCCTCTGTGTGTATCTGTATCCAAATTTCCTCTTCTTACAAAGATACCAGTCATATTAAATTATGGCCAATTGCTTTTGTAAAGATTGTATCTCCAAATATGGTCACATCCAATGTACTGTGGATTAGGAATTCCACATATGAATTGTGGAGGGACACTATTTATTCCATAATAAGTGGGGTCACATTTGCTTCTACTTCTTGGTTCCCAGACTTGTGTATTCTTTCTGTTGGGGTCACAGCACCAAATAGAAGCCTCTGATTCCGTTCAATCTATGGCATCCTGAAGGAAGTTTCCCACTCCTCACTAAATGTTGCCCTGAGCTGGTGCTTTAGCTGTGCCTTCTGCAGGTTATTCCAATGCTGTTAGGTCAGCAGGTTGTGGATGTTATACAACCAGTGGATCCTATGGTCATTGTCCCACTCCCACACATATTGTGCTGTAAACTGGGTCTCCTGGTCTAATAGGATGTTGTGTGAAACCTCATGTTGATGAATCAAATACTCCAAAGCCCTTAGAGGGTAGTGCTAACTGTGGTCCTGTGGACAGGAAAGGTGAACTCATACTATTCTTGTAAGAATAAACCACTGATTTTCCCAGGTAATGAGGACTTACTACAGTTAACTTGCCACCAATTGGCCAATAGAACTCTTTAAGAAATAGTGCCATAGTAGGGGCTCAGTGTTTGTCTCTGTTGCTGATAAATTGAATATTAGGAGGCAGCAAGAGTTAGATCAACCTTCTTAAGTGGGAGTCTATGCTGTTGGGCCCATGTGTAACGGTATCAGTCTGTTCTCATGCTGCTAAAAAAGACACACCCAAAACTGGGTAATTTATAAAGGAAAGAGGTTTAATGGAGTCACTGTTCCACATGGCTGGGGAGGTCTCACAATCATGGCAGAAGGCAAAGGAGAAGCAAGAGGACATCTTACATGATGGCAGGCAAGAGAATATGTGCAGGGGAACTCCCTTTTATAAACCATCAGATCTCATGAGACTTATTCACTATCACAAGAACAGCATGGGAAAGACCCACCCCATGATTCAATTACCTCCCACCAGGTCCCTCCCACGACACATAGGAATTATGGGAGCTATAATTCAAGATGAGATTTAGGTAGGGACACAGCCAAACCATATCAGCAACCTTCATCTCTGTCACCATGTCTACTCCATTCATGTGCTCATTGTGCCAGTTTGGGGAATTTCTGATACTGAAGGCTGACTAAGGTCAACTGGCTCAGTCATTTCGTCAACTTGGTTCTTCGGTGCCTCTTCCATGGTAGATGCTTTCTGGTGGTCTGGTGGATATTAATGTGTGATACAAATATCTTCACACTTTGTCCTCACTCCCATGTACCCATTCATATGCTTCTGTCTCCTTGTCCCCTATATGCTAGTCTTTCTCTTTCCAGGCCTCTAACCAAGTAGACGGCCTAACCATCTACTATTTCTTCTTCCATAGAAAGTGGACAGCCAGGTACATGGTCCAAAACTCTGTCCAAAACCAAAGGGTTTTTCCTTGCCAATGTCTTTCAAGGCCATCATTGAGCGAGGCTGTATCACAGGTGTTGCCCATTTTTGGCTAGCACCCACATACACTCACATATGGATGTGCTCAGGTTTTTTCCTCCTCTCTCAGGTGGTGATACAATCATAAATGGCAGCTAAGAGAGAAGTCTGGGGCAACAGTGGCAGATGCCATTGGGATCAGTGCTACCTGCTCATGCATCACACTGGTACACCAGCCCTACTCATGCTTAATCAAAAGCATACCTCTTCCTTCTTTGGATGAATTGTTGGTAGGCCCACCTAATCTTGTAACTTGGTATATCTGACAGAACCCAGCCCATAGGAGAAATTCTAGGCTCTTAGTCTCTTGGCATTTAATATTCAGACATCCTATCTCTACCAGGGCCCAGTAGCATACCATGAGGTTTTTGTTTGTTTGTTTTAAAGTTTAAAGATCTACACTACCGTGGCCAATGGGCTTGCTCCAGAATCTCAGTGGCTTGTTTTGTAATTTTCCCACTGGGGCTTGCTAGAACCTGTCCATGGCATT
Source organism: Pan paniscus (assembly GCF_029289425.2). Classification (NCBI taxonomy): domain Eukaryota; kingdom Metazoa; phylum Chordata; class Mammalia; order Primates; family Hominidae; genus Pan; species Pan paniscus. The sequence goes on along the minus strand of NC_073272.2, from coordinate 138,857,804 downwards.
GTTTCTCACCACTGATACCTCCAACACCATAGATCTGCTGAATCTTATGACCCAAGAGGCAGTACTGCTTTCACTAATAGTTGCAAAATGCTTTCCTTACTCTAAGCCTCCCTCTCAAAGGTGGTAGATTTTCATATCACCTAACATATGAACTGGAGATATATTCCTAGGTGTGGAATATGGTGCCCTAAAACCTGAAGAGATCTGTTATATGTTTTATTTTCTTCATGGCTGCAGGTGCAAGATAGAACAATTTGTCTTTTACTTTGGAGGGGATGTCCAAACATGCTCCTTACCACTGGACCCCTAAACAGTTTTACAGATGTAGCAGGCCTTGACTCTTCATTGAGTTTATCTCTCACCCTCTGGAGCATATGTGTTTTACCAAGGCCTCCAACACACTTGGTATCTCTTCCTCATCCATCCTAATTAATGTAATATTACTGACATAATAAATCAGCACAGTATTCTATGGGATGCCCAAATGGTCTAGACTTTTTTTGTGCTATGTTATGACAAATAGCAAGAGAGTTAACTAGCCCTGCCCTGCATCAAAACTATATATATATATATATATATATATATATATATATATATATATACACACACACACATATATTTGACATTTCCATGTGAATTCAAGGTTATTGTGATCCTCTTTTCTGATTGGGAAAGAATGTATTTGTCAAATCAACAGCTACAACCTGTGTACTGAAGCCATGTAAATCTGTTCTAAAAAAGATCCACATCAGGTTGGGAGGAGCAAGATGGCAGAATATAAGGTTTCACTGATCATACCCCCACAACCTAGGACACCAATTTAACAGCCATCTACACACACAAAAAGCACCTTTATAAGAACCAAACATCAGGTGAGCACTCATAGTACCTGGTTTTAATCTCATATTACTGAAAGAGGCATTAAGAGGTAGGAAAAATAGTCTTGAATTGCCAATGCCACCAATCTCCCATCCTTTGGCAGTGGCAGCATCGTGTGGAGAGTTTTGTTGTGGTGAGGAGGGGGCGATCGCAGCATTTGTGAGGCATTGAAATCAGTGCTGCCTTATTATAACAGAAAACAAAACCAGACCAAACTCAGCTGATGACTACCCATGAAGGGAGCATTTAAACCAGCCCTAGCCAAAGGGGACTCACCAATCCCAGCCATCCAAACTTGAGTTCCTGCAACCCTTGTCACTGCAGGCTAAAGTGTTCTGGGGTCCCAAATAAAGTTGAAAGGCAGTCTAGGCCACAAGGACTGCGACTCCTAGGTGAGTTCTAGTGTTTTGGACTGAGGGGCATGCAACATACTAAGACACCAGCCAGTGCAGCAAAGGAAGTGCTGTCATTACTTTTCCCCTAACCCCAGGCTACACAGCTTGCAGCTCCAAAAGAGACTCCTTCCATCTGCTTGAAGGTAAGAGAGGGAAGAGTGGGTAAGATTTTGTCTTGCATCTTGGATACTAGCTCAGCCACAGCAAACTAGGGCACTGGTTAGAGTTGTGAGGCCCCCTTTCCAGGCCCTAGCTCCAGGACAACATTTCTAGACACACTCTGGTCCAGAAGGGAACCTGTTACCTTGAAGGGAAGGACTCAGTCCTGGCAGGATTCATCATCTGCTAACTGAAGAGCCCTTGGATCCAGAATAAGAAGCAGTAATACCCAGGTATTATGTTGAGGGCCTTGGGTGAGCCTCTGAGACTTGCTGGCTTCAGGTGAGACTCAGCACATTCCCAGCTATGGTGGCTATGGAGCAAGACTCCTTCTGCTTGAGAAAAGCAGAGGGAAAAGCAAAGCGGACTTTGTCTTGCACCTTAGGTACCAGCTCGGCCACAGGGCTATAAGAGCACCAAGCAGGCTTTTGGGGCTCCCAGTTCTAGGACTTGGTTCTTGGACAGAATTTCTGGGGCTGCCCTGTGCCAGAGGGGAGACTTCAGCTTTGAAGGTTGGGTCCCAGGCCAGGCAACTTTCACCAGAATCTGACTTAGGAGATCTTGGGCCTTAAGGGAACATTGGGGTTAGTCTGGCAGTACTCCCTATAGGCTTGTGGTACTGGTGGCCATGGGGTGGGGCTTCTCTTCCCTTGGAAAAGTAAGAGAAGAATGGGAAGGACTGTGTGTTGTGGTTTCAGTGTCAGCTCAGCAGCAGTACAATAGAACACCAGGTAGACTTGTAAGGTTTTTGACTCTAGTCCCTGGTTTCTGGACAGCAACCCTGGACAAGTTCAGGGCCTGGAGGAAATCATCACTCTGAAGGGAAGGACACAGGCCTGGCTGGCTTTGCCACCTGTTGATTGTAGAGCCTCAGGGCTTTGAGTGAACATAAGCCATAGCCAGGGATTCATTACAGTAGGCCTTGGGCAAGACCCAGTGCTGTGCTGGTTTCAGGTCTGGCCCAGTGCTGTCCTAGTGGTGGTGGCCACAGGGGTTCTTGTGTCACACCACCTCCAGCTCCAGGTAGCTCAGAACAGAAAGAGAGAGAGAGAGAGAGAGACTCTGTTCCTTTGGAAGAAAGTACTGGAAGAGAACAAGAGTCTCTGCCTAGTAATCCAGGTAATTATTCTGGAACTTGTCCAAGACCATCAAGGCAGTACCTCAAGAAGCCTCTAAGAACCACAGCATTACTGGGCTGGGGTGCCCCCTAAAGCAGATACAGCTTAATCGCAACACCCAAGTCCTTTTGAATGTCTGGAAAGTCTTCCCAAGAAGGACAACTACAAATAAGACTGAGAACACTACAATGAATACCTAACTCATCAATGCTCATACACCAAAGAACATCTACAAGGATCAACACAATCCAGTAAAATTTGACCTCACCAAATAAACTAAATAAGAAGCCAGGGAGAAATTCTGGAGAAACAGAAATATGACCCTTCAGACTGAGAATTCAAAACAGTTGTGTTTAGCAAACTCAAAAAAATTCAAGAGAACACAGAGAAGGAATTAAAAATTCTATCAGATAAATTTAACAAAGAGATTCAAGCAGAAATTCTGAAGCTGAAAAATGTAATTGCTATAATGAAGAATGCATCAGAGTCTTTTAATAGCAGAATTGATTAAGCAGAAGAATTAGCTTGAAGTTAGGCTATTTGAAAATACAGAAGCGACAAAAGAAAAAATAATAAAAAACAAGGACACACTCCTACAGGATTTAGAAAACAGCCTCAAAAGGGTACATCTAAGAGTTATTGGCCTTAAAGAGGAGGTGGAGAAAGAGATAGGAGTAGAAAGTAGAACTTTGGGAGTAGTACTCTCAAAGGTTAAGGATAAAGAAGGAATCCTAAAAGCAGTAAGAGAAAAGAAACAAATAACATACAATGGAGCTCCACTACATCTGGAAGCAGACTTTTCAGTGGAAACCTTATAGGCCAGGAGAGAGTAGCATGATATAAAGTGCTGAAGGAAAAAAAACTTTTACCCTAGAATAGTGTATCTGGTGAAAATGTCCTCAAACATGAAGAAGAAATAAAAACTTTCCCAGACAAACAAAGGCTGGGGGATTTCATTAATACCAGACCTGTCCTACAAGAAATGCTAAAGGGAATACTTCAATCAGAAAGAGAAAGATGTTAATGAGCAATAAGAAGTCACCTGAAGGTATGAAACTCACTGCTAATAGTAAATACACAGAAAAACACAGATTACTATACCACTGTAACTGTGTTGTGTAAACTACTATTAAGTAGAAAGACTAAATTATGAGCCAGCCAAAAATAATAAACACAATAACGTTTGCAGACATAGACAGTATAATAACATATAAATAGAAACAACAAAAAGTGAAAAAGTAGGGGGTCAAAGTTAAGTGACAGAGTCTTTGTGAGCTTTCTTTTTGCTTGTTTATGCAAACAGGGTTATCAGCTTAAAATAATAGATTACAAGATAGTATTTGCAAGCATCATAGTAATCTCAAACCAAAAATCATACAATGAATACACAAAAAATAAAAATCAAGAAACAAAACCACATCCCCAGAGAAAATCACCTTCACTAAAAAGGAGACAGGAAGGAAAGAAAGAAAAGAAGACCATAAAACCAGAAAACAAATAATAAAATGACAGAAGTAAGTCCTTACTTATCATTAATAACATTGAATGTAAATTGTTGAAACTCTCCAATTGAAAGACAAAGACTTGCTGAATGGATGAAAAAACAAGACTCATTGATTTGTTACTCACAAGAAACACTTCACCTATAAAGACACCAATAGATAGAAAATAAAGGGATGGAAAAAGATATTCCATGAGGACGGAAAACTAAAAAGAGCAGGAGTAGCTACATTTATATTAGACAAAATAGATTTCAAGACAAAAACTGTAAGAAGAGACAAAGAAGGTCACTATAAAATGATAAAGGGGTCAATTCAGCAAGAGGATGTAGAATTGTAAGTATATATGCACACAACACTAGAGCACCCAGATATGTGAAGGAACTATTATTAGAGCTAAAGAGAGAGATAGGACACCCAATACAATAAGAGCTGGAGATTTCAGTATCCCACTTTAAGCACTGAACAGTTCTTCCAGACACAAAATCAACAAAGAAACATTGGACTGTCTGCACTATAGACTAAATGGACCTAATAAATATTTAAAGAACATTTCATCCAACAGCTGCCGAATACACATTCTCCTCCTCAACACATGGATTATTCTCAAGGACAGACCATAGGTTGTCACAAAATAGGTCTTAAAACATTCAAAAAATTGAACTAATATCAAGCATCTTCTCTTACCACAGTGGAATAAAACTGGAAACCAATAACAAGAGGGATTTTGGAAACTATACAAATACATGGAAATTAAACAATATGCTCCAGAGTGACCAGTGGGTCAATGAAGAAATTAAGCAGGAAAATGAAAAATGTCTAGATACAAATGATAATGGAAACACAGTGTATCAAAACCTATGGGATACAGCAAATGCAGTACTCAGAGGGAAGTTTAAAGCTATAAGTCCCTACATCAAAAAAGAGGAAAAACTTCAAATGAATGATCTAATAATGCATCTTAAAGAACTAGAAAAACGAGAGCAAGCCAAACTTAAAATTAGTAGAAGAAAATAAATAATAAAGATGAGAGCAGAAATAAATAAATTTGAAATAAAACACAATACAAAAGAGAAATGAAACAAAAAATTGTTGTTTTAAATTGTGAAACAAAATCAACAAACCTTTAGCCAGACTGAGAAAAGGAGAGAAGATCCAAATTGATGAAATTAGAGATGAAAAAGGAGACATTACAACAGATATGACAAAAATTCAAAGGATCATTTGTTGCTACTATGAACAACTACATGCCAACAAATTGGAAAATCTAGAAGAAATGGACAAATTCCTAGAGACATACAACCTGCCAAGATTAAACTGGGAAGAAATCTAAAATCTGAACCTATCAATAAAAAATAATGAAATTGAAGCCATAATAAAAAGTCTCCCAGCAAAGAAAAGTCCTGGAAAAGGTGGCTTCACTGCTGAATTTTACCAAGCATTTAAAGAAGAACCAATCATATTCTAAGTATTCTGAAAAAATGGAGTAGGAGGGAATACTTCCAAACTCATTCTACGAGGACAGTATTATCCTGATACCAAAACCAAAGAAAGACACCTCAAAACCCAAAAACTACATGGCAGTATCTTGATGAATATTGATGCAAAAATCCTCAACAAAATACTAGCAAACTGAGTTCAGCAATACATTAAAAAGATCATTCATCATGACCAAGTGGGATTTATCCTAAGTATGCAAGAATAGTTCAACATATGCAAATCAATCAATGTGATACTTTATATTAACAGAATGAAGAACAAAAAACATATGATTATTTTGATTGATGCTGAAAAAACATTTGATAAAATTCAACATCCATTTATGATAAAAACCCTTAAAAACTGAGGGTAGAAGGAACATACCTCAACATAATACAAGCCATATACAACAGACTCACAGCTAGTAACATACTGAAGGGGAAAAAAACTGAAAGCCTTTTCTCTAAGACCTGGCACATGACAAGGATGCCCACCTTTACTACTGGTATTCAACATAGTACTGGAAATCCTAGCTAGAGGAATCAGGCAAGAGAAACAAATGAATGGCATCAAAATTGGAAAGAAAGAAGTCAAATTATCTTTGTTTGTAGATGATATGGCTATTTGGAAAAACCTAAAGACTCCACAGGAAAACTGTTAGAACTTATAAACAAATTCACTAAAGTAGCAGGATATAAAATCAACATAAAAAAGTCAGTAGCATTTCTATATGCCAATAGTGAATAATCTGAAAAAGAAATCAAGAAAGTAATCATATTTACAATAGCCACACATAAAATTACATACCTAGGAATTACCTTAACCAAAGAAATGAAAGACTTCTATGATGAAAATTATGAAACACTGATAAAAAAAGTAAAGAGGACACCAAAAATGGAAATATATTCTGTTCATAGATTGGAAGAATAAATATTGTTCAAATGTTCACACTACCCAAAGCAACCTACAGATTTTATGCAATTCCTGTCAAAATACCAAAGACATTCTTCACAGAAATAGAAAAACAATGTTAAAATTCATATGGAACCACCAAAGACCCAGAATAGCCAAAACTATCCTAAGCAAAAAGAACAAAGCTAGAGGAAACACCTTACCTGACTTCAAATTATAATACAGAGCTATAGTATCTAAATAGCATGGTACTGGCATAAACACCGACACAGAGACCAATGGAAGAGAATAGAGAACCCAGAAACAAATCCATATACCTTTAGTGAACTCATTTTTGACAAAGATGCCAAGAACATACATTGGGGAAAAGAGAATCTCTTCAATAAATGGTGCTGGGAAAACTGGATATCCATATGCAGAAGAATCAAACTAGACCCCTATCTCTTGCCATATGCAAAAATCCAGTATAATGGGTTAAAGACTTAAATCTAAGGCCTCACACTATGAAACTACTACAAGAAAATATCAGGGAAACTCTAGGACATTGGTCTAGACAAAAACTTCTTGGATATTACCCCACAAGCACAGGCAACCAAACCAAAATGGACAAATAGGAGTACATCAAATTAAAAAGCTTCTGCACAGCAAAGAAAACAATCAACAAAGTGAAGATGTAAATTAGTACAACTACTATGGAGAACAGTTTGGAGGTTTTTCAAAAAACTAAAAATCGAGCTACCATATTATCCAGCAATCCCAGTGCTGGGCATATACCCAAAAGAATAGAAATCAGTATATGGAAGAGATATCTGCACTCTCATATTTGTTGCAGCACTGTTTACAATAGCTAAGATTTGGAAGCAACCTGAGTGTCCATAACAGATGAATGGATAAAGAAAATGTGGTATATGTACACAATGGAGTACTATTCAGCCATAAAAAAAATGAGATTCTGTCATTTGCAAAAACATGGATAGAATTGGAGGTCATTATGCTAAGTGAAATAAGCCTGGCACAGAAGGACAAATATTGCATGTTCTCACTTATTTGTGAGATCTAAAGATCAAAACAATAGAACTCGTGAAGGTAGAGAGCAGAAGGATGGTTACCAGTGACTGGTAAGGGTAGTGGGTGGGTTGGGGGAGGTGGAGATGATTAATGGGTACAAAAAGTAGTTTGGAAGAATGAATAAGACCTACTATTTGACAGCACAACAGGGTGACTATAGTCAATTACAATTTAATTGTATATTTAAAAATAACTAAAAGAGTATAATTGAATTGTTTATAACACAGGATAAATACCTGAGGGGACGGATACTCCATTTTACATGATGTGATTATTACACTTTGCATACCTGTATTAAAACATCTCATGAACTCATAAATATATACACCTGCTATGTACCCACTAAACTTTAAATAAAAATTAACAAATGAATAAACAAAATTATTAAAGCAAAATCAAAAATCAACAAAACAAAACAAAAGATCCACATCTGGGAAAGTGGTTATGATTCAGAACTACTACTTGGTTAAACTTGGTGTAGTCTATAGTTACCCTTCAGGGACCATTGGGTTTCTGCAGGGCCAGACTGGTAAACTCAATGGAGATTTGATGGGGACCACCACACTTGCATTTGTTAGATTTTTAAGGGTGGCACGAATTTCTGTCATCTTCCTTCCTGTTCCAGGATGCAAGATTGTTTTTTAATTACTATCTTGATTAAGAGGCAGTCTCAGATGCTCCCATGTGCCCTTCCTCACTGTGATGGTTCTTGCTCCATAGTCCAAGGATCCAACATGGCCATTGCTTGAACTGCTAAATATGTCAGTCTTATACATTTGGACAAGGTGGGAATGATCATCAAGTGTGTCCACAAATCTGGTGGATCTACTGTAAGCTAGACTCTGGCCAGGAATCTATATTATTACCTAGCCCTTTTATTTTTTCACTGTAGCAGGGAGATGATAATGACCCTTCTGATCTCTGGATAATAATGTTGATTCAGTCCCATGGTCCAGGAGTCCTTGAAATGTTCAGGCATTCTTTCACCCCAGCATACCTATATCTGAGTAAATAAGGACTGAGGGAACTGTTATTGTGTATACTTGCCATGATTTTGCAGAGACCTTCCTCTTGTGGATCCAGCCACTTTAACCCATTAATCCAGGTCATAAAATTGGCTTAGGTTTAGAAATTGTGCCAGGAATCATATTTTTATTGGAGTTGCTTCTTTTATTGTCCCAGTCATCCAGTCTTAATTTCTTGTTCCATGCTCGTCTATTTTGCCTGTAAGATCTTATATTCTGTTAGCCATCTCCATAACATTCTTATAGATCAGACTCTATTGACCGCCACTCTAACGTTGTCAGGCATTGTGGCAATTGTGTCCTTGTGGCTTTGGGCATTTAAGCTTCACTACTTGACCTCTATAGTTTTGGCATCTTCTCATACACATTACTATCAGCAAGCTAAATTATTTACTGACTGTCCTGCTATAAGCCCTAGTCTGCAGAGCAGATACATAACTGAACTTCTTAAGTGAAGCTGGTGCCTCTCTTATCAGAGCGTTCTTTATGGCCTTGGTGTATTGTGTGTATCCAGATCCATCCTGGGGAACATAATCATCTGATGAGTCTCTCTCAGCTGTACAAAGTAGATCACTCTACCATGCCTATTTCTCTGAGCCTTTACATCTTTTTTTCCACCATGTGCTCTGGCATTTCAACTTCATTCAGTATGGGCCATCACTTTTTCCCTGCTTTTAGGAGTTGTTCCATTAGAAGTTCACACTATATCTTGGAGTCCTCACCAGGATGTTAAATCCTGTACCTCTGGAGAACACTCACAAGTCCATAGACTCTGTATCCAATTTTATGATATACATCCCTTTTATCAAACACCCTCAGAATCCAGTCTCATGTGTTCCTCTCTGAGCATGTGCTGGGACATGCTGACTGGTTCTTAGAACTTCTTTGGGGTATAATTCCTTTCCTTCCTCATCAAGCCCAACACCTTTCCAGCTGGGTTATGATACACTTTATCCCTAATCATAGGCCTAGTTGCCAGGAGAAGTGTTGTGAGGCAGATATCGAGGTGGGTACCTGTTGCCTTTTGGGTAGAGAATTCTGTATTGTCTTCCTGCAATGGTATGGAGAACTAACTCTTACTAGATGAGCTACATCTGTAGACTCCCGAGGTTTATTAGTGTCTACTACTTCCTCCATAGAAGTCTGATACATTTTTCCCATCAGTACCTTCCTTCCTGTGGGACCACTCTCCCAATTTTGGTGAAAGTTTTAACAATTGGACCAACACTTTGGGCCAGGAGCTGTCTGTGTTCCACCTGTCACTGGTGAGGGGCTTCTCACTGCCAGCCTGGCAGTAAGTGATCCATCTCCAAAGGCCAATCTTATTACCTGCTAATGCTGATCATTCTTGGCACTATTTTCCACATGCTGCATGTTCTGGAAGCAGACACTGAGATGGAGTTTAGAGTACACGATATTGTTTATGGACCAACACCTTTGAAAGGAAGCATGATTGAGTTGATGGAGGAGTCGACGTGTAATGTAGTCCTGAAAAACCTTGGCCAACCTAATGAGGAACTCTGGAACAAATGTTGCCCTTCACAGTTGCTCCCAGACAGGCTGAAATGGCCAGGCCTTTTAACTTATCACCCCTCACCAACTTTGCTCAGTCATCAGATGATGACAGCCTTGAGAAAGTCATTATATTGCATCACATTGCTTTTTGTAGGCATTACCTGAGACCAACTGGCTCTGCAATTGAGGTGGACCACGAAGGAGGTGACAGCTGGAGCCTGTGTGCCGATCACACTCCCTGCAGGGGTGCAGCAAGTCCATGTATATCACATACCCCACCATTCTAGTCACCTGTGTCAGTACCGGTTACAGTTTGTGAACGATCTCACTAATGGAAAGGTTCAGAGAAGAACACAGTATTGCCCCAAGGGACTCTGTCATTAGCACACAATGCCCTGCAACCAGCACCTCCTTTGAGCGGGATCTGATACATGGTCCACACCCTCAACATGGCATTTGTTTGCTTTTTCAATCATATTATCCAAATATGCAAAGCTACTGTGGAGAAGGGAAGGAAAAGCAGCAGTTACTGAAGTGGTATACAGTGGGAAGGATATGGTATTGGAGTCAGGATGAGATCGGTGGGAATCTCTGCCCTGCCATTACTTGCTCTGTGACCAGCACACATTTGATTGTCCATAAACACTGGTGAAAACTGTTTTGAAGTGATTTAAAGTTACTTAAGATCGTTAAGCCTCTTTCCTTCTCTGTAGAATGGGGATAATAAATACCTACCACACAGGATTATTCTGATAATTAAATCAAATAATGTAACTATGAAAAATTGTCCACTGGTACATCTCCAGCACCAATAAGAGTATCTGGCCCTTATGTAGCACTCAAATATTTGAATGAATGAATGCATAGATGAATCAATACATTTGGTGTGTAATAAATACTAACTTTTATGATTATTACACACTAAACATATTACATGTATATCTCCTGTAATCTTTGAACAATCCTATAATTGTTGTGTCTTTACCATTTTACAGATGAGAAAACAGGCTCAGAAAAGGTAAAGTTATATTGCTAATAATTATTAAATGAGCCAGAATCAGAGCCCAGATTTCTGTGCCTTAAGAACCTGTGCTCTTTTTCCCATGCAACTTACTGCTTTCTATCATCTCTACCATCATATTGACATCAGCCAGGTGGTGGATTTTCTGATAGAAGGTCAACCTTTTCAGAGGAAGGTGTTCTCATTTTCAATGGCTGAGGGTGCTGACAATTTGAGAATTCTTTAGGTTCTGTTAAGAATACATGCTTTACTTTCAAGTACCAACCCACTTTTCCATATTTTCAAAGAGCAGTCTCCCAACATACAGACTTTTGACAATGGGGCAAGCATCTATAGAAAGTTAAGAAAGAAGATTCATTCATTAGTCAAGGTTTTATCTCAGCTGTGAGCCAATGCTAAAATGAATATTATACAACATATATTACACACTTTAAAAGCATTTTTTTTTTTTTTTTTTTTTGCTGCTGCAAGTTTTTCTTCCTGTCTTCCTTATTCTTCTACTGATGTTTGCTAGTGGCTTGGTAAATTAAGTGTGCTATTGGGCTTGGGCATGACCCCTCTGAAGGGAATTGCCCCAATCCCATCAGTATGTGCCATTCACCAAGCTCAAGTCCACTAAATAATTTTTGTTAAAATAATGATTTCAAGATATTCAAAGAGCCAGTGTGGAGCTCTTTGTTTTCTTTGTCCTGTGTCCTTAGAACCCTGAATCCAGCAAAATGTTTCTCTTTCTGACCAGGTGAAAATAGGCCATAATTAGCCTTGCCCAGGGCTCTTGAATACACAGCTAGCCCTGCATCTTCATCTTTAATCTTGGGACCAGGATCTCATGTGCTTGTTTAAGCGTATAAAGCATGTTATACAATACTCAATTTAGTGTTGGCTCACAGCTGGGATTAAACCTTCTTTGATGAATGAACCTTTCAAATCTAAAGGCAATTGCTAAGTATCAAAATCTTTGAACTGGCAGCAGTACAATACCACACATGCTAGGAAAGTGTAAGAAGCTTAAAAACAAGAATTTTGTTGTTGTTGTTAATTTTAGCTGTCCTACACTGTGAGAAGACTTACCAGCTCTATGGCTCCATGCTTAAAAAATAATGAGAATGGGTATGATCTTACTCTTAGTAATTGAGGTTTGGGCAGGATTGAGAGTATTCACCATATTCTTCATGTTCTTCATTTTCTCACATGAGGGGTAGCTTTTTCCAGTAAGCCACTGCCAGATCATTACCTCACTATTTACAAACTCTATCCATTATCATCATTATCACCATCATCCTCAGCATCATCAAATATCATTGTAGAACATGATCATACCTCTATCTTAATATCCCCTCCTCAAGCCTGATTGCTTCAGGACTTTCTTTCTAAACCACTTCAGAACTGTTTAGTCTGATGGTTAATTGCCATGATTCACTCAAAGTTCAGTGATATTATGTTCTTTTGGGATAGCATATGTCTCTTTTCTTCAATTCTTACTCTCACAAAGAAAACCAAATTTTCCCCCTCTTGAAAACATATACAGAATGTGATTATATGTATGTATGTTGTATATACTCATACAATTTTTGTACATATAACCTCTAACCTGGACCACAGCCAATAGCCTCCTAACTGGTCGTCTCTCTTGTCACTCTACATGGTCACTCTTGTGCCTACAATCCATTTTTTTTCTACAATAGCAGCCTGAATGATCCTTTATAAATGTAAATCAGGTCATGTCACCCTCCTTCTTAGAAGTTTCCAACCGCTTTTTTTTTTTTTTTTTTTGAGACAGAGTCTTGCTCTGTTGCCCAGAGTGCAAGGGCACAATCTTGGCTCACTGCAACCTTTGCCTCCCAGGTTCAAGTGATTCTCCTACCTCAGGAGTGCACTGCTTGTCACCTTGAACCCATACACATCTCCTGAGATCATACATAATCTTCAAATAAGGACAATAAGAAGGCCATAATTATGCCTAACATAATACAACTATCCTTCATATAACCGGAAATCCACCAATCCCCAACCCAAATACTATACATAAAGTTAACAATACTTAAATACTGATGTGAAGTCAATAAATCTTATGTCACATGATAAAGGAGAAAGAAAATAAAATGAAGATATCTTCTTAGTACAAGTGTATGCATGCACAAACATGGTTTTAGCAAAAGATGGAGGAAATACTCATGACAATTACAGTCCTCGTTTCTGCAGCTGATCACGTGGTCATAGCTGGTATTGATGAGTACCTTCTTCTACTACTCATTCTGTATTCCCTTTACCTTCAGCAAGCACCTCAGCAGGTTGTGGTTTTTCTCCTAGTGGAGTGACCCAAACCTTCATTCCTGAAGGATCTGGGTCATTTGTAGTCCTGCCTGTATTGGGCTGTTACAGTTTCCCATTGACCTTAATCACAGAGGAAGAGATGCCCTAATGGATCTCCTGTATTCCATGCATACTCTTCCTTACCTCTGTTGTGGAGTAGTAGACTGAATTCATCTTGATAGTCCAGGTCAGTCACCCCAGCCAACACTGAAACTCCCTTCTTAGCTTGTTGACTTAAAGGTAGGGGGAGCCCAAAGTGTCCACGTGGCAATCTTAACTTCCAGTTTAATGGAATTGTTGTTGGGTCTCCTGGTGGCAGTGTTCCTCCCTCTAGAAGTAAGACTTCTAGGTTAGCAGAACGGAATGTCGTGGGAACAGGAAGCAAAAATTTTGCTAGTGTATCACTACGGGTGATGGTGAGTGGTGCCACTTCCACTTCCACCCCTTGATTCCTGGGCCTGTGAATTCTGGCTATGGGAGAAACAGTACCATATATTGGATGCTGATTCAGAGCATACATGGTTTCTGGAGAACTTTGCCCTAGCCCTGCAAAGTATTGTCACCTAGTTGACATTGTAATTGTGACTTCAAAAGGCCATTCCACCATTCTGTCAGTCCAGCTGCTTTAGGATGATGGTGAACATGGTAAGACCAGTGAATTCCATGAGCATGGGCTCACTTTCACACATCTTTGGCCGTAAAGTGAGTGCTTTAGTCAGAGACATGCTGTGTGGAATACCATGATGGTGGATAAGGCATTCTGTGAGTCCACGGATGGTAGTCTTGGCAGAAGCATTGTGTGCAGGATAGGCAAACCCATATATGGAGTAAGTGTTTATTCCAGTGAGGATAAATGTCTGCCCTTTCCATGATGAAAGAGCTCTGATATAGTCAACCTGCTACCAGGTAGCTGGCTGATCACCCTGAGGAATGGTGCCATATCGAGGGCTCAGTGTTGGTCTCTGCTGCTGGCAAATTGGGCACTCAACAATGCCCGTAGCCAGGTCAGCCTTGGTGAATGAAAGTTCATGTTCCTGAGCCCATGCGTAACCTCCATCCCTGCCACCATGGCCACTTGGTTCATGGGCCTATTGGGCGATGACAGGGGTGGCTGAGGAAAGAGGCTGAGTGGTGTCCACAGAACGGGTCATCCTGTCCACTTGATTATTAAAATCCTCCTCTGCTGACATCACTCGTTGGTGAGCACTCACATGGGATACAAATATCTTCACAGTTTTTGACCACTCAGAGCAGTCCATCCATATACCTCTTCCCCAGATTTCGTTGTCACCAGTTTTCCAATCATGCTTCTTCCAAGTTCCTGACCATCCAGCCAAACCATTGGCTATGCCCATTAATCAGTATATAATCACACACCTGGCCATTTCTCCTTCCATGCAAAGTGCACAACCAGGTGCACTGCTTGAAGTTCTGTCCACTGGGAAGATTTCCCTTCACCGCTATCCTTCAGGGATATCCCAGAAAGGGGTTGTAGTGCTGCAGCTGTCCACTTTCGGGTGGTGCCTGCATATCATGCAGAACCATCTGTGAACCAGGCCCTAGTCTTCTCTTCCTCTGTCAACTGATCATAAGGAACTCTCCACGAGGCCATTGGTGTAGGCTGGGAGAGAGAAGGCGGGGTGGCAGGAGTGGAGACCATGGGCATTTGAGCCACTTCCTTGTTTAGTTAAACAAGTGCCTTCAGGAACTGCTCGAGCCTGATCACATATATACCACTTCAATTTGATGATGGAATGCTGTTGTGCATGACCCACTTTATGTCTAGATGGGTCAGAAAGCACCCAGTTCATGATAGGCAGTTCAGGTTGCATGGTGACTTGATGACCCATAGTCAAACCTTCAGTTTCCATCAAAGCCCAGTAACAGGCCAAGAGCCGTCTCTCAAAAGGAGAGTAGTTATCTGCAGAAAATGGAAGGGCCTTGCTCCAAAGTCCTAGAGGCCTCCATTGTGATTCACCTATGGGGGCCTGCCAAAGGCTCCAAACAGCAACCCTATCTGCCACTGACATCTCAAGCATCGTTGGATCTGCCGAGTCATATGGCCCAAATGGCAGAGCAGCTTGCACAGCAGCCTGGACCTGTTGCAGAGCCTTCTCCTGTTCCAGACCCCACTCAAAACTGGCAGCCTTTCGGGTCACTTGATACATGGGCTGGAGTAACACACCCAAATGAGGAATGTGTTCCCTCCAAAATCCAAATAGGCCCACTAGGTGTTGGGCCTCTTTCTTGGTTGTAGGAGGGGCCAAATGCAGCAACTTATCCTTCACCTTAGAGGAATATCTCGACAGGCCCCACACCACTGGACTCCTAGAAATTTTACTGAGGTAGAAGATCTCTGAATTTGAGTCAGATTTATTTCCCATCCTCTGGCATGCAAATGTCTCACTGATAAGTCCAGTGTGTTTGGTATTTCTTGCTCACTGGATCCAGTCAGCATAATGTCATCAATGTAATGGACCAGTGTGATATCTTGCAGAAGCAAAAAGTGATCAAGGTCTCTCTTAATAAGATTATGACACAGAGCCGGAGAGTTAATATACCCCTGAGGTAGGACAGTAAAAGTATATTGCTGGCCTTTCCAGCTGAAGGCAAATTGCTTCTGGTAGGCCTTATGGACAGAAATGAATAAAAAGGCGTTTGCTAAGTCAATGGCTGCATACCAGGTACCAGGATATGTGTTAATTTGCTTAAGCAATGAAACCACATCTGGTACAACAGCTGCAATTGGAGTCATCACTTGGGTAAGCTTACAATAATCCACTGTCATTCTCCAACATCCATCTGTCTTCTGCACAGACCAAATGGGAGAGTTGAACGGGGATGTGGTGGGAATCACCACCCCTGTGTCTTTCAAGTCCTTGGTGATGGCACTAATCTCCACAATCCCTCCAGGGATGCGATGCTGTTTTTGATTTACTATTTTTCTAGGTAGAGGCAGCTGTAATGGCTTCCATTTGGCTTTTCTCACCATAATTAGCCCTCACCCTACCAGTCAAGGAGCCAATATGGGGGTTCTACCAGCTGCTAAGTATGTCTATGCCAATTATGCATTCTGGCACTGGGGAAATGACCACAGAATGAGTCTGGGGACACACTGGAGCCACTATAAGTCAGACCTGAGCTAAAACTTCATTAATTACCTGATCTCCATAGCCCCTACTTTAACTGGAGGACCACATGATGTTTTGGGTCCCCTGGAATCAACGTCAGCAAAGAGCCAGTGACCAGTAGTCCCCAAAATGTCTGATCATTTCCCTTTCCCCAATGCACAGTTACCTTGGTAAAAGGCCAGTAGTCTCCTTGGGGAAGGATGGGAGAAAGATTCACTGCATAAATTGTCAGTAGTGTAGTGAGGTTCTTCCTCAAGGGGACCCAGCCTCCCCTTCATTCAAGGGGTTCTGGGTCTGTAAAGTGGGTCAAGTCTGGAAATTGATTGAGGGGCCGTGATTCTCTGTTTTTATAATTAAAATTAGTCTTGTATCCATTCAACCTAGAAGTTTTCTGCTTGTATAAATTAAGTAGAAATGCAGTAGGCTTCCTATCAATTTCACTTCTAGGAACACTGTGATTAATTAGCCAATGCCAGACCTCTACATGAGTCAAACTATTCTGATTGCTGCTTTGTCTCTGCTGTCCATTACGGTTGCTATGGCCACCTTGCCTTTGACAGTTGAGTGCCGTCACTTGGCCCCTGCCACCTCAGGATCCAATTATTCCCATTGTATTTAAATTTTTTAGTTGAGTGACTGTGGTTCCCACTGTTAGATCTGACATACAGAGAAGAGCAATTACAGGGCTCTTCAAAGATGCAGGTGCTGCCCTCACAAATCTATTTCACAAGGTATTGGTCAAGGGTGTAACTTCTGGATCCCTCAGCTAGATGAGTAGATCTAAAGTGACTGATCCACTCCACAATCCCAATCTCTATAAGCCTTTGGATCCCTTCCTCTACATTAAACCAAGGGAGATCAGGCATTTCCAGCTCACTCACAATGGGCCATCTTTTTTTTTTAATTATTATTATACTTTAAGTTCTAGGGTACATGTGCAAAATGTGCAGGTTTGTTACATATGTATACATGTACCATGTTGGTGTGCTACACCCATTAACTTGTCATTTACATTAGGTATATCTTCTAATGCTATCCCTCTCCCCTCCCCTGACCCCACAACAGGCCCCAGTGTGTGATGTTCCCCTTCCTGTGTCCAAGTGTTCTCTCTGTTCAATTCCCACCTATGAGTGAGAACATGCAGTGTTTGGTTTTTTGTCCTTGTGATAGTTTGCTGAGAATGATGGTTTCCAGCTTCATCCATGTCCCTACAAAGGACATGAACTCATCATTTTTTATGGCTGCATAGTATTCCATGGTGTATATGTACCAACAATGGGCCATCTTCTAATCCACATTTCAGCTAACCAAGCAAATGAACTATTAGAACCTTTTTTAACTCCCCGAGCTGCAACATTAAATGCAAAGTCTCTACTTAGTGGGCCCAAATTAATAAATTCAGCCTGATCCAACTCTATGTTTCTTCCATCATTATCCCTCATGCTTAATATCCATTCTCATACCTGTTCTCTAGATTTCTGTTTATATAAATTAGAAAACTGAAGCAGTTCTTTTCTAGTGTAGTGCACCTCCTCATGGGTCACACTCTCAACCTCTCCTCTAGGGGCCCACCTGGACTTTAGTCTAGTTATAGGTCTAGAAGTAAACAGGGGTGTTGGGGGTGGCTCCTGAGGAGAATCAACATTATTTTGCCTGGCAACTGCCTCAGGGTACACTATCACTGTTGCCTCAGGCAGCGCAGGGTTTATCTCCTCAGACAAAGGTGGAAAAGCTGATGGCAGCATGGGTCGGGGAGGGGGTGTTACTACTACTGGGGATGGGGAAGCTGCTTCTTCTGGCAAAAAAAAGTTTCATCAGAGTTTACAAACTCAGCATCCCCAGCTTCATCAGAGTCCTCCCAGATGTCCCCATTCCAAGTTGCATGGTCCCATTCTTTTCCAATCAATGCCCTCACTTTAACAGTAGGCACCTGGCAAGGCTGTGCATGCACCTTTCGTTGCAGGTCAGCCACTCGCATGATAAGAGCTTGTGTCTGCTTTTCCACAACTTCAGTGCTTTCTCTACAGGAGATAAGACTCTCATTCAGGGCAATCTTAGCAGATGTGAGGCTCAGTATCTGCTTCTAAAGCCGGGAGATAAAATCCCTGAGTTCATCATTTTCTTTCATCATGTTGTCCACTGAACACATGTGGTCAAAGGTATTATGAAAAGAGTCAGTAAACTCCTTGCCTCTCATGAGCGATGAATCAGGAGTGTCAAATGCATTTATTTTGCATAACTCTCTAAACAGTTCACACCAAGGACTATCAGTATTTTCCATACTATGAGAAGTAGAGTCCTTTGCATTTTGGGGTATAATCATATTAAGCAACCAACTCCAGAAACCCTAAAACCATCCTTAATATTCTGTTCGTCTAGAACCACTCCTGGTACCAAAATCTGTATTAGTCAGAGTTCTTAGAGAGACAGAACTAATGGAATATATATATATATATATATATATATATATATATATATATATATATAGTATTAACTCACATGATCACAGGGTCCCACAATAGGCTGTCTGCAAGTTGAGAAACAAGGAGAACCAGTCTGAGCTCCAACACTGAAGAATTTGGAGTCTGATGTTCAAGGGCAGGAAGCAACCAGCATGGGAGAAAGATGTAGGCTGGGAAGCTAGGCCAGTCTCCCTTTCCACATTTTTCTACTTGCTTATATTCTAGCTGTGCTGGCAGCTGATTAGATTTTGCCCACCCAGATTAAGGGTAGGTCTGCCTTTCCCAGCCCATTAACTCAAATGTTAATCTCCTTTGGCAACACTCTCACAGACACACCCAGGATCAATACTTTGTATCCTTCAATCCAATCAAGTTGGCACTCAGTATTAACCATCACGGCTCCTTAATAGCAGGGGCTATGTGTTGTTGGCTCTCTGTATCCACAGGTTCTAGCACAGTGCCAGGCACAGGATAGGAGCTCAGTACATGAGCAAAGGAGGCACAGCTGCACTGGAGCATTTGTATGCAGAGCACTTCCCTCAGCTGGCTGGGGAACAATCAGGAAATGAGATGGATGATTTAGGCCTTGAGTTGCTTATGATCTAGTTAGGGAGATGAAAAGCAGAAAGCAATCATGCACACACACACAACAACAACAACAACAAAGACAAGAACAAAAAGAACAGTTGATAGTTGTCAAGTATGAAAATTAACAGAAATCAGCAAGGAGGGCTTAATAAAGGTTGCAGTTATTATTATCTTCATTTAGTAGATGTCAAAACAAGACTCATAAAGGTGATGAAAGCCATAGATTTATGCCCATAATTCATTCAGACATGCCAGGAAATTTCAGTCAATTTGATTTGCTGGGGCCCATCTCCCAATTCCTGTGATTGACTAGGGCCCAAAGACTTGGGAAGCATTATTACTGGAAAAATCATAGTAATGAAACTTGCTGAAGATTAATGACTACATCTTACAGCTGCATCTGGTTCCATGACATCTGTGCCCATCGACTCAGAAAGCAGTGCCATATTCTCTTGAGTAATTGTAGCCAAAGTTATGGAGGCTGGCAGCTATGGCCCCTGTAGCAGGCACTGGAGGTGGGAAAATAGAGTAGGGAGGTGTGGGGGAGGAATATGCTTTTAACAAGGACCATAGACAAGGGGATTAGAGAGGCCTCTTTACAAATGGATGGCAGAACATCGTAGGCTATTGGTTATGAGCTAGGGCATTGGAACCACACTGTTTTCTTCAAATTCTGGCTCTGCTTAGGAACCACGATGAACTTGTTAATTCTGGCTGTGGCATGTTAATCAACCCTTTTATGACTTTGCTGTTTCACCCATAAAGTGGGACTAATAACAGTGCCTACCTCATCAGATTTTTATGAGTGTTAAATGAAATAATATATGCAAAATGCTTGGCATATAGCCAGTGCTTAACAAACATTTGCTATTACTATATCCTACCAGTATTTTCCACACTGTGGTTGCAACCCATTAATAGATGATGATAAATATGTAGTCATGACCTGGATATTTCATTAATGAGACAGCAATGAATAAAAAAATGTGAATGCATTGAATGTTGGAGATGGAAATATTGTTTTTGAAACTTGTTCCATGTGTTTGTGTGTGCACGTATATATAATATATACATATGTATACACATAAATGCTCACATACATATACACATACACAGATGAGTACACATGAAAACATGCATACTTATACATGAAAATATATAGATCCATTTATACAAGCAAACACAAACCTATAAATATACACACATTCACAGCATATACACATATATATACTTGCACACATATTCACAGGTGTGCAAACACACATATACACAAGGAAACATGCATACAAACTTACAAATACATTTAAATACATGTATACCTATGCACACACACATATACACATGCACATATGCATATGTAAACATGCAATGCACTAACATAAAATACACACATATACAAATACACACATATTAACATATACATACATACATACGTATACACATATACATACGTACATGCCAAAATATACATACGTATATATGTACATACAAACACATACACACAACAAACATGCATACACAGATGCATAGGCATACATTGGCATACACACATGCACACACGTATGCCAACATACAGACACAAATACATGTTCACACATGCTGATGCACGTGCTCGTATAAACACATTTACATATACACATATATACACATACACAGATACAGGCACATGCCTATACATATACCTACACAATATACATACATACTCATATACATATGTACAAACACATAAACATACATACCTACACACATTCATACACATATGCAAACACACACACACACACACACACACACATTCACATCATTGTTCTGTTTTGCATGAGAACCAGGCTCTACATTTCAGATGTGCCCATGCCTCTGATCTATGTTCAAACTAGATCAGTCCTCAAACCCACAGCATACCTAATGGTGAAACACATCTTATCACACCAGGAGAATTTTAAAATCATTATTGGAAGATTTCATTTCTGCTTTTAAACAATTTATATTCATATTATCTATCAAAGTGAAGATTTGAAAAGAGCTTTGCTTTGAATTCATTTCCAGCCTTACTTTTGAATCTCTATAAGAAGAAACACAAAGCATCAGAAACTGTTGCTCTCCATCCAAGAAAGGATAATTTTTGGAGTTACTGAGCTTGGCCATTTGCCACTCAGTAAAGAGTGGGTGACATCAACAGTTCATGCTTAAATTCTCAGCTTCCAAGAGATGCTGGAATTGGCTCACATCATCAAAGCCTGGCTCCATGGGACTGACAAGTGCTGCCGGGAATTGTTTCATCTGACCTATTTTGGAATGGCTGATCCCTAACTAGAATTCAAGGAGAAAGGGAAGGGGAATTTGTACGAATTAAACCTATCACAAAAACATACATGTAGAGAAGTCCCAAAGTTTTCCTTTTTACTGACCTGCTGCAGAGGAGCATATTGACCTGGGAAGCCACGTGTTGAAGATGATGGAACCATCGGTAGAAGGAGCCTGGGTCCCTAATTCTCCATTTAGAAGACAGCTGTCTGCCTAACAGGAGCATCCATGTGGGCTTCTAATGAGTGAGAAGTAAACTATTGTGTTTGAGCCAGTTGTATATATTGGATCTTTTTGTCCTGGAAGTTATCCTACCCTAACTAACACAAGTGTCTTATGTGAGATGCATCTTTCTGGATTTATAATTTGGATTTCAAAGTAATGTGAAGCTATTTAAAACCCTCTCTGCTGATTTTGGCCATTAGTACTTGTGCTCTGTAAGTAGGCTGCAGATTTTTAATAAAGGAGAAAAACAGCTACATTAATATTGACTTTGAGATAATTTAGACAGTGCCAAACATATAAAGATTATTTTGTTTAATAAACAATTATATAGCACTTATTCTGCTAGGCACTGTCATAACTTCTTTATATATATTAATTCATTTGATTTTCTCAACAACCCTGTGAGGTAGGCTCTACTATTACTTTCACTTTACATTAGGAGGAAACTGAGGCACAGTGATGTTAAATAATTTGCCCAGTGTCACACAGCTGATAAATGGCAGAGTTGGGAAGAAAACTCAGGCAATTTGTCTCCAGAAACCATGCTCTTATCCACCATACTATGTTGCCTCCCATTAGCGGATTAACTAGGGTTTCTGCCCTACTCTTAGTGAAGAGCAGATCTGATTCCTTCCATCAACCTGAAAATAGACAGTGGTTTTTCAAGAAATATTCAGGACCACAGTTTTGCTTCAGCAGAAGACAGCCTCCAATCCCTGAACTCTTTCTGAGTTACAAAGTAGAGGACTGCCACCTACTGCCTCCATGATACCAGTCTGAGTGTTCCGTGGAGGTTGCATGTGTGTGTGCACATGGAAGGAGGCAGTCAGCCCCACAGAGCTGCTTTGCTTGTGATAACTAATAGGATCACAGCACACAGTGGTATGATTGCAAATAGAAAGACTGTTCGGTTGAAACAAATCTGTTTCTTACTTCATGCCAAGACCTACAGTGGGTAAATTTGCATTCAAATTGGCCCTGGTGCATGGATCACAGTTTCTTCTGTAACAAACCCCTGGCCATAGCCAGATTTCATTAGTCCATGGTCCTAGTCTATAAATGTTCAGTAGGGCACAAGTGGCCCCAGGGCTATGAGTTGTAGGAGTCTCCCATGTCTGTGGGTGAGAGGAGGGGAGAGAGGTAAATATCCCACTCCAACAATCATCTCTTGTCTTCACTGAAACTGATCGAGGTCAGGTCATTAACTCTCATACACCTGCTTCCTTACTCCCTGCCTAGAAGAGCCTATGGGAATTCTGTAACTCTTTTCTCTTTCACTTTGAATTCCTAAGGGTTGAACTCGTCACTACTCCCAATAATTCTCCCCCTCATCTTTGTCTCTATCACTTCTTTAAAAATCTCAAGAACACAATGTTTCTACATGTTTATGTCTCTAGATATAAAACCACAGGAACCTAGAATACCAAAGCTGAAAGGGCCCCTAGAGATGATCTAACCCCTTCATCATATAAATGAGGAAACTGAGGCTTGGGAAAGGGTAATTTATTGTAAGGTTGTTACCTGGAAGTGGAAGTGAGTAAAACCGCTACTGAGCTTTGACTTGTGTCCCATGATTTGTTAAGTGTTCTTAGCTGCTAAGAAAAGTTTGCAACCCAGTGCTAAAAAGCAGAAAAAATAATAGGTACTTTGAGTTCCCTATTCCAGGTCAGCCATTGTAACATGATATGTGCTTACATGCTCAACTTTTGAGGCAACTAAGGATTCATTGCCACAGTTATATTATTTTATTTAATTCTCAATGCAGTCTTCCAAGGTAGGTTTCACTATCTTATTTTAAAGACGAGTAAACTGAAGCACAGGTATATTAAATAACTTGTCCAGGGTCACATGGCAAGTAGTTGCAGACTCAGGATTCACACCTAGCTTTGTCTAGCTTCATAGTTCATATGTTAAACACTAAGCTATGTGGAGACTGCTTGGCCACAATATAAGACTCTCAGAAGATCCCAGAAGATGCCTAGATTTGCTTCTTCACCAGTCTGATTGTTGTTTGTCCATTTTTATGGGGAGACTCAGTAGGTGGCATCTAAGAACTATCCTTTGACTGGCAACCAGGCCTTACCATGGACCCCATGAAGTAGCAGGAGGAGTTTGGCTCTCATCTCCACGGCACTCTGGGTTTCACAGCCTATTGCCCCCTAGTAATTTATCATTTCCCCAGGTGAAAATTGAGCCATTTTCCCCCCAGTCAACTGATTCTACTCTTGCTAATTATGTTGTGGACCAAATCACCCTTTTGTTCAAATGAATGAAAGTGAAACCAACATTCATCTGGCTATGTCATACCCCTGGAGAAAAGTGAGCAGGCATGTTTATCAGTAGTATAGTAAAATAATCTTTGACTTGATTAAATAATCTCTGAACTGGTTCCAAGAAGACTTTCAGCTGTACAAGTATATGATTCTGCCGGTGAAGATTGGGAACTCTACACATTTTTGCCAGTTGCTACAAAATTTTCAAGCCCAACCTCAAGAATTTTATAGTCATGAAGTCTTTTCTTGATTCACTGCAAGGAAGAAGTAAATGGCAAAGAAAATTTAGTATTCATTGCCCTACATTCAGAAAAACACAACTGGTTTTAAATATTATGAATCTTATTTTTAGAAGCCCTCAAACTCTTGCTCACTCTGAGTTTAGAAGACTGATCTAAATAAATAAATAAATAGCAATGGTTTCTGTTTAAATTAGGTCTTTCTCAGTTTCCATGGCATTCAATCTGTTAGCATCAATATTCTCACTGGGAACTGTGCTCACCCTTCAGGATGACAACATTTGGTTTAAGGTTTACAGAACATATCATAGCTCGGTGGATTTATTGTACTGGAGGAAAAAAGAGATTTGTGGAAACCTATAGGTTATGCGTCTTCCGGGTGTCAATGTTTAGTTCTAGTCTTCACATGACTCTGTGGATAAATGGGATTTGAGAGAATTACAGATGATATATTTACAGTAACTGCTTGGTCTCAAGCTACATGGTTCTATATCAGTCACTGCAGGAAACACTCCTAAGCTAACTCTAAAAAAAAAAAAAATGATACCCAAGGGAAACCATTCCAAAGCAGACAATGTGGAAACGGCCAGGGTTTGGTCAACGTGAAAATCTTCATTTGGCATTTCAAGATGCTTAACTGCAAGAGTTAGGAGAATCTTTCTATGTATTAGTGGGTCCACACTAAATTTATTTCCACAAGCAAACAGACGGACAGACAAGAAAAGAAACAGTTCCTTTGTAAGCTTTCCTTAGAATGGGAAAAAATATTATTTGATTGATGTGTGCAGTTTCAAAACACTAACAGAAAGGCAGGTGTAGATTTATTAAAATATATATGACTGTGTGAAGTAAGAGAACTTATAATAAATTTAGCAGGTAGAAAGGTCTTTGTTCTTCTCTAGATATATCACTTAAAATATTCCATTTACAGATGCAAGTCCCACATTTTAGTAATGACTCTTGACTCTCAAAGTTTATTTTACTTATTTATTTTTAACTATTTTACTCATAATATTATCTGAAGTTTTTATATAATTATTTTTAGGAGCTCAATAAATATTTATTGCAGAAATATGGGACCCTAAAACATAAGATCATATGTTTTCAGACTAAACAACTGAGTCTACAGCAATAACAGTAATAATTGTTGCCTACACATGATTCTAGAAAAGCCAGGAGCCAAGTTTGTTGAACTAGAAATCTTCAGATTCTCTTATTAATTTCCATAGAATTATTTTTTGTATGTCAGAGTTTTTATTACTTTGATTTCCTGTGTTGTAGATACATTTTGTTGTGTATATTTGAGGTTTACAACATGATGTTATGAGATACGTATAGATTGTAAAATGGTTACTATCTCAAAGTTTATTCATAGTGTTTTTTTCCTCAGGTAAGGTCTTCTCTTAAATCTTATATCTTTAGTTTCTTTTTTAAGTTTTCTGCTTTTTAGATAGGTCCTGATCCTCAGCTTTGTTATCTTTAAAAGGAAAAAACTGCATTGGAACAGATTCTTAATCTGGGCTCGATGGACAGGTTTTATGGAGGGGACTGTAAAGCCCAGGAACTATGCAAAATTGCATGTATATGTGTACGTAAATACTTACATGTAGTGTGCTAAGGATAGAGCCTATGGCTTTCATCAGATTCTCAGATGTTCATATAACCCCAGAAAATGAAGAATTTCTGAGCTAGGTACTTTTTAAGTTCCTGTGTAGCTCTAAATTTCAAAGAGATTGGCTAAGCAGTTTTATTACAGCTCTTCCTTAGCAGAGCACAGAGTGATAGGAAACTCAACAGGTAGTTCAGTGAAGGCTGTATTATATTTGCCATTGGTAAGTATAATTGAAAATCTAACTATGTAAGGAGTTTATCTAATATACGATTTTAAATTAGAGATAGCAAAAGTAATAAGGACCAACAACCAGCAAATCCCAATAATTTTAAGTCAAGTTAGTAATAATAAAATATTTCTTTAAGCTCACTTCATTTTCTATGTTGTTTATTATCACACTGTCAACTTCTCATTCTTTTTGCATATCCACAGATATCCCATGAGCTTTCAGAGTAAGCTATCCAAATAGAGAATAAACATGTGAGGGAGACAAGATGAGAATGAGGCCGACTATGATTGCAACTAGGTCACGTCTATTAATATGTGATATTTATGTCTCTGCATGGTTGAAACTGCAAATCCTTATGCATAACATTTCCTCTTGCTTTGACAGAAAATTCCTCACTCAAATACTTCAAAACCATCATTTTAATTTTTATCACCCTGAAAATTTCATTTTTAAATGGAGCATAATGTTGTCATGCTGAAATAGATGTCTTTGGATTACATCACTTTGCATGGTGTAAAACTCCGGAGTTAATTTCACTGCTGTGTATCAGAAGTGTGCCTGTGAACTTGGGGGATTAGAGGACAGAGCTAATGAGGACAAGGTCATGGGTTCAGTCTCTGTGAGGGTGTTAACTCAGTTATGTTCCCTGGCCACAGGCTGTGCCCC
Organism: Pan paniscus; assembly: GCF_029289425.2. NCBI lineage: Eukaryota > Metazoa > Chordata > Mammalia > Primates > Hominidae > Pan > Pan paniscus. Next base: position 138,830,695 of record NC_073272.2, on the reverse strand, counting down.
AACCCTAGCCAGAAGACTCTTGGGGCTAAAGGAATCCAGGGGAGAGAGGAGATGACTCAGTGTAACCCATCCCCCATGACTAGAGAGACAACTCAAAGAACACACATCTCAGAATCTTCCAACGGCAGTAGTGGAAAGAACTCCAGAGCTTTTCTCATTTTGTTCCCCATATAATGTACAATAATTCTGTTAAAAGGTTATCCTGTCTCTTCTGGACTATCTCCAGGTACAGAGAATTCATTGTCTCTCAGTGTCACCCACTTAATCTTGAAACAACTCTGATAACTTTTTCTTATGTGAATTACAAGTGTCCATCATTCTGTAAATCGGACCTAGGCCTGCCTTGTGGAATCAACAGAATGGCTGTAAGCCAACTCTTTATAGGCTGGAAAACAGCAACAGAGTTGAAATAGGGGCTTCCAGCTTTACCTGCACATTGCCATTCTTACTGGTTTTGTCAGCAGAAAGAGCTCTTACTTAGAGATCCTGGTAACAATAATTTAAGCAGAATCTTCAATTCTTTTACATAAAGGACTTGGAGTATAGCATTTGGGAAAGGAGTCTAAATTCCCTTCTAGCTCTTGAGACATGTTTCACACATAGCACACAGCTGGAGGATACAACCAGGGCTACTAGGAGGGTATCCATCAATCTTCAGCCTGCAAATAACATTGCAATGGGCTTCTGCCATGGGGCTGGATGTTTGGAGATATTAATGAGGGAGTCTAGACCAACCTGTCATTTCTTATTCAGAGGGCCTAGGGGTAAAACTTTAACAGGATTATATTTTAATCCCTCCCAAAGACATGTACTCATTCATTCATCCAGTCAAAAAAGAGTAGTTATTGAGGTCCTTCTATGCTCTAGCTGTTAGGAATACAATGACAAGTAAAATAAAAAGGGTCAACTGTGGGATATACACATTAGACAAATCATCACACAAGGTAATATATAATTTCAAATGACGATTTGTGATACAAAGGGAAAATACAGATTATTTTCAGAGCATGTAATAGGTCCGATCTTAAGGAAGACTTGCCTGACATTTGAGTTAACATATAAAGGATGAATAAGAGTTAACTAAGTAAAAAAAGTGAAGATGGGAAATGCATTCCAGATAAAGAGAACAGCAAATGCAAAATACCTTGCCTCCCCATGCAAGGCAGGTATATGAAGAAGCACAGAATATTAACAACAACATCAACAAAAAAACCTGAGAGAGCCACTGTGGGTGAAATTCAGAGCTAAGGAGTTCTGCAGTACAAAATGAAGCTGGAGACATCATTAGGCCAATACATGAGGAATATGGCAGTCTGTGGGAAGACCTGTACAATTTTATCTTCTGCACTTCCCCTCACAAAGTCTTTGTTCTTTTCAGCAAATGCCATGACCTGCTTTGCTACCCACATTCAGTTCTTTACTTGTATTTTTATTTTCCTCAGGAATGCTTCCCCCTTCTCATCATCCATCTCCTACACAAAGTCTTACTCATCTTCTCATTCCCTAAATTTTGGCATCTAGGGAGTGTGGATGAAGAGAAACTAGCTCCTAACGTACATTAAGTACCTGTTATGCACCAAGCACAGTGCTAAATTCTTTATATTTATAATATTTAGCCCCCATCATAACACCATGAGGTAATACCATTTCTTCCATCTTACAGAGGATGAAATTTGAACTCAGAAATCTTAATGAGTTCAACCAAGGTGACATAGATAAACTAATAAGCCCAGAAAGAAACTCAGTTTTCCATGACTCCAGAGATTCTGCTCTTTCTCATAAAGCTAGGTGCTTCTATCTGCCTTTCAAGTTGTTCATTAACTTCCCAGGAGAAATGTTGTGGCCATACTTATTTTGATATTAAGGTTAGCAATTGAAACATATCAATTGCTGGTATCAATTGGATAACATGGGAGTTCTAAGTTCTTAGACATAGGAGTCCCATTCACAGTCATAATACTGTTGTATTTCAAAGGAACGAGGTGCAGTCATTCCAGGAAAAGAGGTTTGTACACAGAACATTCTACTTTGCTATATTCCTTGAAAGTGAGAATTTTATGCAAGCATTTGGTAGCGTCTACTATGAACTTCTATGTAACCTCTATAAATTTAAAGTACCCCAAGACTCAGTCTTGGCACATGGTCACATTTGAAGAAACATTCTAAATATCAAGAAAAATATGAAAAACAATTATAATTAGCATTATAGATATTGTCTCAGAAAGCACTAAAGGGGATTTCGATATCACAGTAAGCCAAACTTTCATAAAGTTCTTTCTAAAACTTCCTTTTCCATGTCATTCTCTCTCAGAAGCCTACCCACAGTGCAGATGTCCCCACACCTCTCTCATTTTTCACTCAATTTCTCTCAAATTTTCTCCAAGTCTAGCTTGTGCTGCTGGCTCTTGTTTGTCTTGTTATTTCCTCCTGTCTTTAGGATCTATTTATCTCTTTCTTACCAGTACCTTTCTGCTCTGTCCAGTGTAAATCCTCCAAGTGGTCTCAAGAAGCAGGCAGGCAGAAAAATGGTCTTTGTAAATCAGGAATAGCAGGACATGCCCAGAATATCTAAATTTCAAGTTTATTTTTCCTTTCAGACTTACTTTTGGAATCTGGTCATTTTCAAGTATATTTTTTCCTTTCACACTTATTTTTGGCATGTGATCATTTCAAAATTCTTTTGACTAAAAGTAATAACAGTGTTTGATACTTCACTTTCCATTGGCTGATCTTGGCAGAGACTATTGGTGCTTATGGGTATCCCTAAACTACTCTGCACTTCCTGGCATCCCTTTGCAGTTGGATTGGCCCTGAGACTAGTTCTCATCTATAGAATGTGAGTGAAAGTGACATGAATCACTTTTGCACCTAGGTGGTTAAATATGCAGTTTGCCTTTTCTAAACTCTTTTAGTTCATTTGGGCTGCTATAACAAAGTACCATAGACTGGGGTGGCTTATAAAGAACAGAAATTTATTTTTGCGCAGTTCTGGAAGCAGGAAGTCTGAGATCAAGGTGTCAGTAGACTCACTCTCTGATGAGGGCGCCTTTCTTGGTTCATAGGTGACACCTTCTTGCTGTGGCATGATGGAAGGATCTAGCTAGCTCTCTGGGGTCTCTTCTATAATTCTTCCAAAGGCCTTGCCTCCTAATACAATCACCTCGGGGCCTAAGATTTCAACAAGGAAATTTTAGGGGGACACAAACATTCAGAATATCACACTCTTTTCCCTGCCCTCTATCTGAATAATACCAGGGTGACCTTGTAGCCACTAGATAGAAGCAGCCTGAGTTCTTGAGTCACTTCTTAGAAAACAGTTAATCCACATTTTACTATAATGTGAATGAGAAATAAACCACTGTTGCATGGTTTGTTTCAGTAGCTAGTGCTAATTAAGCTAATATATTATTTTACACAGTATTTTAATTAAAATTCATTAATAAGTTCATAACTGTAGTGAATTCACTTATTAAATCTTTTCATCTAGACTTGGTGCTTTTTATGCCCTGTTTAAGATATTTTTGCCTAACCCAATGTCATGAAGGTGTTTTCTGATATTTTTGCCTAGAAGTGTTATTGTTTTACCTTTCACATTTAGGTCTACTACAATCTATCTCAAGTTCCTTTTTTTTTTTCTTTTGAGACACAGTCCAGCCCATTCTGGAGTGCAGTGGTGCGATCTCGACTCACTGCAACCTCCGCCTCCTGGGTTTAAGCAATTCTCCTGCCTCAGGCTCCTGAGTAGCTAGGATTACAGGCACCTGCCACCATGCCTGGCCAATTTTTGTACTTTTAGTAGAGACAAGGTTTCACCATGTTGACCAGGCTGGTCTTGAACTACTGACCTAAAGTGATCTACCCACCTCTGCCTCCCAAAGTGCTGGGATTACAGGCATGAGCCACTGCGCCCGGCCATCAGGTTACTTTTTGTATACCGTTTGAGTGCCATGGTTAATTTTCCACATGAATATGCAATTGATCCAGTGCCATATATTGAAAAGACCATGCTTCTCTCACTGGATTGCAGCAGCCCCTTCACTGGATAGCAAATGTAGTAGACCGTTACTAAAAGACTGTGACTTCCACTTACTCTTGCTTTCTCTCACTCTTTATTAAAGAATTTTATATCCCCCCTCATTGTAATCTGGTATATGCTTGTGAAATAATGGTGAGGCTGTCGAGAAGGGATGGTTATAAGCCTGCAAATGGCATACATACTGCTCAGAATAAGATGGTACTGGAAAGGCAGTCCTCTGCCAACTGGTTTATTAGGGGGAGTCTCCACTAGTTACCTGAAACAGACCTCACAGAGGAGCCTCCAAGGGCAAGAGAAATTCAAATTGCATCCCGTGGTTGTCAACAATGCCTCTTAAGTCAAAAGGGAAAGCCCCTACCACACCTAGGTTGCATAACAGGAAGCCAAATTTACTCAGATATATATATATATATATATATTTTTTTTTTTTTTTTTTTTTTTTTTAGAGAGTCTCGCTCTGTCACCCAGACTGGAGTGCAATGGCGTCATCTTGGCTCACTGCAACCTCTGCTTCCTGGGTTCAAGCAATTCTCCCACCTTAGCCTCCCAAGTAGCTGGGATTACAGGTGCTCACCACCAGGCCTGGCTAATTTTTTATATTTTTAGTAGAGACATAGTTTCGCCATGTTGGCCAGGCTGGTCTTGAACTCCTGACCTCAGGTGATCCACCCACCTCAGCCTCCCGAATTACAGGTGTGAGCCACCATGCCTAGCCTCCTCAGATTTTTAAAATCTGGATGTAACCTTCTATCAATAATATTACTACATATCAAATAGACCATTGTTTTTGGTTTGTATGATTCTAATTAAGAAAAATTTGAGGTTTAAAATTTCATTTTCTGGCAAAGTTCATTTTCTACCAAATAAATGTAAATTTTACAAATATCTCTTTGCCCCATCACTTCCAGCTACCCCCACCCCCATCTACACATACAACAGATATTTTTAGTAGAGATGGGGTTTCACTATGTTGGCCAGGCTGGTCTCGAACTCCTGACTCCACCCACCTTGGCCTCCCAAAGTGCTGGGATTACAGGCGTGAGCCACCACACCCAGCCGATACTGAGTTCTTATAGTAATAAGATGTTCAAGGACATGAATTATAGTACATTTTACAATGAGAAAATAGCCAGTACAAAGAATGGTAAAGGTGTAGAAATACATCTACTTTTGTTTATTTATACATGCAAAAATGCCCAATAGTCACCTGTTACATGCTGGGCACAGTATGAGGTACCAATGAATACAAAGTCCCTGCCTTCACGGAGCATGTATAAGGGGGGGTTGGCACAGATAATAAACTAGTGCTATGAACAAAATTAAATGGAATAATGGGACCAGAGAGTATGTTTTAGGTTGGGTGTTCAGGGAAGGCCTCTCTGAGGTGGTGAGATCTAAGTGATGAGAAGAAGACAGTTCTGCATTTGAGGCAGAGGGAACAGCAAGTACAAGAGAACAGAGAAGGAAAGAGCATCTATGTTGCAGAAAGAGAAAGAAGGGGCCTGGGGCCCAGGCATAGTGGATTTACTGGGTAGGGGTTGCAGTTTGAGGTCATGTCAGTGATGGCAGAGGCTGCTGCCATCATTCTGGCTGCAGCAGGGAGGCGCCGCTGCGGCTGCACACTCCAAAGAGCCTGTGGGAGCCTCGCCCCTTCTGAGTTGGGACTGGCACTCCCCGGTTGCTGGTTGCCGCTGCAGCCGCCTAAACCACAGCTGCAGACCCAGGCCTCCTGCTCTGCGGAGCAGGCAGGAGCCCCACCCTCCTGGGTGGGGCTATAGTCACCAAAAATGCAGCTGTGGATCCGAGCCTCCCTGTGCTCTTGGGGGAGGGCCGCGAGCAGGCAGGATCTGCCTTCCCGGCTGTGGCTGTGGGCGTAGGAGCCAGGTGTCTCTACAGCCTGTACCCTAGGATTGCCCAGGAAGGACCCCAGTTCCTGCAGGCTCAGGGGTGTCTTCTCCCACTGCCTGGCTTCTTTCCACTCCTGGTGCCTGCTCCGATCTCAGAGTGGGGGGTGGGGCCAAGCCTGGGGCCATGAATAGCAGCGGGAGGTAGATTGATTCCTGAGTGGAAGGGGGTGGGCCCGCCGTAAGGCCCTACCTTTGGGCCAGGGAGGGCCTGAAGACTGGGGGCTGGGCTGCCAGTCCTGCAGACCAGAGTAGTGAGTGACTCATGGTCCCTCTTCTGGGCAGCCTATGGCTGCCCATGGACTAATCAGCAGGCACTTCCTCCCCTCTGAGGTCCATGAAAGCCCTGAACTCAGCCAGAGCAGGGCAGAGGATGGCCAGAGGACAAAATGGGCAGAGAGATGCTGGGAGGGGATGACCAGCTGTAGAGAGGAGTACCTGCCTTCTCTGCTGATAGCTGGAAATGATGGGATGACCAGCTGCGGGGATGACCAGCTACAGAGAGGAGTACCCTCTCTGCTGAGAGCTGCAGAGACGACCTGCCAGCAGAGATGAGCTACCCTCTCTGCTGAGAGCTTCAGAGACCTGCAGAGATGCCCGAATGACTTGTCTGCAGAGAGGAGCCACCCTCTCCAGGGCCTCCTCTCTGCTGAGAGCCAAATCTCTGGACAGGACGACCTGCCTGCAGTGAGGAGCTACCTATTCCTCTGAGTGGTTCTAACACTAAATAAAACTCTTCTTCTTCACCCTTCACTTGTCTGCATACCTCCTTCCTGGACACAGGACGAGAACTCAGGCAAAGGTGCCACAGCCACAGAGGTTTCTGGCCAGAAAAATCGACACCCAGAGATCTTGTAACATTGGGACCTGTAGGCCACTCTAAGAAGTCTGGGATTTTATTTTTAGTGCTACAGAAAATAAGTGGTGTGCTCCTCTGGGTTGAAATACAGCAGGACAAGAGGAGCAGCAAGGAGAACAGTTACAGACTACTATGGATTATGCCAAAAGAGAAGATCAGCAAATATTCTCCCCCAAAATAACCATCAAGCTGGTCAAAATTGACAAAAGAATCTCTGGACTCTGAAATTAATTAAGGGCATATAACAATGTGAGCATTGTTTATTTTTTAAAAAACAAAATTACCAAACCTCATGTAAGAATAGCAAGAATCTGATGTGTTTTAGCCTGAAGCTCCTCCTGTTCACCCTACAATGATCCGTGCAGCAGTTCTACTACAATAGGAAAGCTGCAAAACCAATTTTGCTACTAGAGGTGGCTGAATTGATCTGGAGTGCAGCAGAAAAAAACCCCACAACCCTGAGAATTGTGCGAAACAGAGTGATCTTGGTGACAAACAAATGGGAGTAAGACAACATCACAGCTTACCTGATGTGATCCTGGTTAGAAAGCAACAGACTGGCAGACTAGCCTTAAACTAAAGAAAACTCAAGGAATGTGATAGCCATGATGGACCTGGATAGGCTCCCACATGTCTCTGGAAGTGTAGAAAGGTGTACATGCTCAAGGCTGCAAGAATTCTAAGGAGAGACCAGAGAAAAGTCCTAGCTATCCATAAGTTCCTGGCCATTAAGATGGCTATTATAAAAAAAAGAAATAAAAGAAAAACATATGGACACAGGGAGGGGAACATCACACAGCAGGGCCTGTCGGGGGGGTGGGGGGCAAGGGGAGGGAGAGCATTAGGACAAATACCTAATGCCCGTGGGGCTTAAAACCTAGATGACAGGTTGATAGGTGCAGCAAACCACCATGGCACATGTATACCTATGTAACAAACCTGCACGTTCTGCACATGTATCCTATAACCTAAAGTAAAATTGAAAAAGAAAAAGAAGAGATAACAAATGTTGGTGAGCATGTGTAGAAAAGGGTACCTTAATATACTGTTGGTGTAAAGGCAGATTGGTGCACCCATTATGGAAACGAGTATGGAGGTTTCTAAAGAAATTACAAATAGAACCAGCATGTGACCTAGCAGTTCCTCTTCTGAATATATACCTAAAGGAGATGAAATCACCATCTGGTAAAATGGTATTTTTACCATGTTCGTTGCAACATTATTTATACTACCCAAGATATAGAAACAATCTTGAGTGTCTGTTGCTGGACAAACAGAGGACAACAACATGATACACACACAGAGAGACAGACAGACACACACACACAATGAAATATTAGCCTAAAAAAGGAGATCTTTCCATTTGCCACAACATGGATGGACCTAGAGGATATTATGTTAAAAGAAACAAGCCAGGCACAGAAAGACAAAGATTGCATGATTTAACTAGTATGTGGAATATTTTTTAAAAGGAAAAATCAAAAAGGGTCAAATATACAGAGATAAAAAATAAAACAGTGGTTACCGGGGGTAGGGGTGAGGGAAAGAAATACAGAGATGTAGGTCAAAAGATACAAAGTAGCAGATATGTACAATGAACAAGTCTAGAGATCTAATGTACAACATGACCACTATAGTTAATAAAATTCTATTGTATTAGCAATTTTTGTTAAATAAGTATATCTTAGCTGCTCTTGTCACAAAAAAAGTAATTATGTGAGATGACCAATATGTTAATTTGCTTCACTATAGTAACCATTTTACTATTTATGTGAATTCCATTACATCATGTTGTAAATATCAAATATACACAATGAAACTTATTTTTCAAAATAAAAAATAAACATTAACAATTTTAAAAAATCTAAAAGGAAATATGCACTAAAATGAAAGACCAACTTTCATTTGCCATAGCTGCAAAAATTTTTAAATGTAGTATTCATTCTGAGGGTGAGTGAGGTGCAGTGCAATGGACACTCATACAATGCTGAGGGAAGTATAAGGTAAAATGTGTTATAAAGTTGTTTAGAATGGTGTCATTATTATCCAAAGCTTCAATATAATCATTATTCAGCAAACAGTTATTGAACTTGTACAACCTACTATGCTAGTTCCTGCCATCTGTCATTAAACAAGTTTCATTTCTAAAGAAAAATAAAGTTGGTTGATACCAGTAGACTATTATAAGGCACATATTTATATTGTAATACACAAAGCAACCACTATGAAAACCATATGAAGAGAGAGATTCAAAAACACTATATAAATGAATCAAGGTGAAATATCAAACATTATCTAAGCAAGCCACAGTAAGACAAGAAAAGAGAAACAGAGGAATAAGAATCACCAGAGGCAAAAAAGTAAAACAAATACCAAATTCAAGTGATAAAATGTCAATAATTATATTAAATTGGTGTAAATCAATAATCATAAGACAAAGACTAGTAAATAAAAAAAACAGGACCCAACTATATGCTCCTTACCAAAACATCAATGCTTTTTCTAGATTTTTTTTTTTGTGTAGCAACTTAGGTTATTCTTTTTAGAACTGTCCTCATTTCTAATGTAAGCATTTGGTGCTTTAAATTTCCTTCTCAACACTATTTTTTGATGACATATGTAAATTTAATGACATAAATAAGTTGCAAGTAAAAGGATGGGAAAAGATATATGCAAACATTAATTTAGTAAAGCAGGTGTGGCTATACAAATATCTGATAAAATAGACTTCTCATTAGAGAAAAAAAATCACTGCAAAGAGAGTCATTATATAGTTATAGAAGGACCAATCACTCAGGGAAAATGTTGCAATCCAGAGTGTGTGCACACCAAAAATCAGAATCTCAAAATATATGAAACAAAAACTGATGGAACTGAAAGTAGAAATAAAGAAATCCACAACTATAGTTGGAGACTTCAAAACCTCCCCTCTCAGCAACTGATAGAACTACTACACAGAAAATCAACAAAATTATGGAAGAGCTGAGCAACCAACCAATGGGAACTAATTGACATATATAGAAAAGTTCACCCCCAAACAGCAGAATGGATATCTTTAAGTGCCCAGAGAATTTCTCACAGATACAGCATTTTGTGGTCCATAAAACAAACCTCGAGAAATTTAAAAGAACTAAAATTATAAAGTGTGTGCTCTGACAATGATGGAATGAAACTGGTAATCAGTAACAAAAATACAACACCATATATCTAAACATATGAAAATTAAACAACATCCTTCTAAGATAATCCCTTAGTCAGAATAAGTCTCAGTGGAAATAAAAGATACATAGAATTGAATAAAAGTAAAAATAGAACATCTCAAAATATGTGGAATATACTAGAGTGAGAAGGATATTTGCAATATAAAATTTTAAAATTAGAAATAAAGACAGGTTTCAAATCAACAACCTAAGTTTCTACCTCAAGAAACTAAAAAATGAAGAACAAAATAATCCCAAATCAAGCAGAAGAAAGGAAATAATAAGATCCAAAATTAATGAAATTGACAATAGGGAAACAGAGAAAATGAGTGAAACAAAAGGCTAACTCTTTGAACAAATCAATAATACTGATAAACCTCAAAATAATTGCTAAATCTGTAGCAAAACTGGCAAAAATATAAAGAAAAGATGCAAATCACCAAGATCAGTACTAAACTAGGAGATATCACTATACATCCTACAGCCATTAAGAAGATAATAAGAAAATACTGGGAACAACTTTACACAAATAAATTTGAAAACTTAGAAGAAATGGACCAATTCCTTGAAAACCAAAAGTTTATAGACACAAAAGGTGACATATGTAATCTGAATGGGCCTGTAACTACTAAGGAAATTGAGTTAATAACGTAAAACTCCTGAAAAGAAATTTTCTGTTTTTTTCTGGAGAATTCTACCAAACATTTAAAAAAAATATAGAAGAGGAGGGAACAATTGCCAGCACATTTTATGAGGCCAATATTACTATTACCCTGATACCAAAACCAAACAAAGACAGTACAGGAAGGAAAGAAGGCAGGAAGGCAGGAAGGAAGGAAGGAAACGAAATGATAGATCAATATCTCACCTGAGTTTAGATGCCAGAATTCTCAACAAAATATTAGAAAATTGAATCCAGCAATGTATAAAAATGTTTTACACTATAGCCAAATGGGATTAATTCCAGGTTGCAAGGTTTGATCAACATTTGAGAAACAATTAATGTAATCTACCATATGAAGAAGCTAAAGGAAGATAAACATGATCATATCAGCTGATACAGGAAAAGTTATTTGATGGAATCTAACACCCAATCATGAAAAAACTCTCAGCAAGTTAGGAATGGAAGAGAATTGCCTCAACTTAATACAGTGCATCAACAAAAACCTTGTAGCTAACATCATATTTTTTTCACACAAACACCATGGAAATATAAGTTCTTACTAATGTCTTTCAACAAAGGGCATATGCACGGAGCAGACACCAGTAGACAAGCTCAGAAATCTAGCAGGATGATAACAGCCTAATATCTTTATTATTATTATTATTATTATTATTATACTCTAAGTTCTGGGATACATGTGCAGAACATGCAGGTTTGTTACATAGGTATACACATGCCACGGTGGTTTGTTGCACCCATCAACCCATCATTTACGTTAGGTATTTATCCTAATGTTATTTCCCCCTGCAGCCCCCAAACCCCTGACAGGCCTTGGTGTGTGATGTTCCCCTCCCTGTGTCCATGTGTTCTCGTTGTTCAACTCCCACTTATGAGTGAGAACATGTGGTGTTGGTTTTCTGTTCCTGTGTTAGTTTGCTGAGAATGATGGTTTCCTGCTTCATTCATGTCCCTGCAAAGGACATGAACTCATCCTTTTTTATGGCTGCATAGTATTCCATGGTGTATATGTGCCATATTTTCTTTATCCAGTCTATCATTGATGTGCATTTGGGTTGGTTCCAAGTCTTTGCTGTTGTGAACAGTGCCACAATAAACATCCGTGTGCACGTGTCTTTATAGCAGAATGATTTATAATCCTTTGGGTATATACCCAGTAGTGGGATTGCTGGGTCAAATGGTATTTCTGGTTCTAGATCCTTGAGGAATCGCCACACTGTCTTCCACAATGGTTGAACTAATTTACACTCCCACCAACAGTGTAAAAGCGTTCCTATTTCTCCACATCCTCTCCAGCATCTGTCGTTTCCTGATTTTTTAATGATTGCCATTCTAACTGGCGTGAGATGGTATCTCACTGTGGTTTTGATTTGCATTTTTCTAATGACCAGCGATGATGAGCTTTTTTTCATATGTTTGTTGGCCACATAAATGTCTTCTTTTGAAAAGTGTCTGTTCATATCCTTGGCCAGATCAACAAGACAGAAAATTAACAAGGATATTCAGGACGTGAACTCGGCTCTGGACCAAGTGGACCTAATAGACATCGACAGAACTCTCCACCCCAAATCAACAGAACATATGTTCTTCTCAGCACCATATCGCACTTATTCTAAAATTGACCACATAATTGGAAGTCAAAGACTCCTCAGCAAATGCAGAAGAATGGAAATCATAACAAACCGTCTCTCAGACCACAGTACAATCAAATTAGAACTCAGGACTAAGAAACTCACTCAAAACTGCACAACTACATGGAAACTGAATAACCTGTTCTGGAATGACTACTGAGTAAATAACAGAATTAAGGCAAAAATAAATAAGTTCTTTGAAACCAATGAGAACAAAAACACAACGTACAAGAATCTTTGGGACACAGCTAAAGCGGTGTTTAGAGGGAAATTTAAAGCACTAAATGCGCACAAGAGAAAGCAAGAAAGATCTAAAATCGACACCTTAACATCATAACTAAAAGAACTAGAGAAGCAAGAGCAAACAAATTCAAAAGCTAGCAGAAGACAAGAAATAACTAAGATCAGAGCAGAACTGAAGGAGATAGAGACATGAAAACCCTTCAAAAAATCAATGAATCCAGGAGCTTTTTTTTTTTTAAAAGATTAACAAAATAGGTAGAACGCTAGCCAGACTAATAAAGAAGAAAAGAGAGAAGAATCACATAGACAAAATAAAAAATGATAAAGGGGATATTACCACTGATCCCACAGAAATACGAACTACCATCAGAGAATAGTATAAATACCTCTATGCAAATAAACTAGAAAATCTAGAAGAAATGGATAAATTCCTGGACACATACACCCTCCCAAGACTAAACCAGGGAGAAATTGAATCCCTGAATAGACCAATAACAAGTTCTGAAGTTGAGGCAGTAATTAATAGTCTACCAACCAAAAACAGCCCAGGACCAGACGGATTCACAGCCGAATTCTACCGGAGGTACAAAGAGGAGCTGGTACCATTCCTTCTAAAATTATTACAAACAATAGAAAAAGAGGAACTCCTCCCTAACTCATTTTATGAGGCCAGCATCATCCTGATACCAAAACCTGGCAGAGACACAACAAACAATGAAAATGTCAGGCCAATATCCCTGATGAACATCGATGCAAAAATCCTCAATAAAATACTGGCAAACCAAATCCAGCAGCACATTAAAACACTTATCCACCACAATCAAGTTGGCTTCATCCCTGGGATGCAAGGCTGGTTCAACATATGCAAATCAATAAACATAATCCATCACATAAACAGAATCAATGACCATAACCACATGATTATCTCAGTAGATGCAGAAAAGACCTTCAATAGAATTCAACACCCCTTCATGCTAAAAAGACTCAATAAACTAGGTATTGATGGAACGTATCTCAAAATAATAAGAGCTATTTATGAGAGACCCACAGTCAATATCATACTGAATGGGCAAAAACTGGAAGCATTCCCTTTGAAAACCAGCACAAGATAAGGATGCCCTCTCTCACCACTCCTATTCAACATAGTGTTGGAGTTCTGGCCAGGGCAATCAGGCAAGAGAAAGAAATAAAGGTATTCAAATAGGAAGAGAAGAAGTCAAATTATCTCTGTTTGCAGATGACATGATTGTATATTTAGAAAACTTCATCATCTCACCCCAAAAACTCTTTAAGCTGATAAGCAACTTCAGTGAAGTCTCAGGATACAAAATCAATGTGCGAAAATAAGCATTCCTATACACCAGTAATAGACAAACAGACAGCCAAATCATGAGTGAGCTCCCATTCACAATTGCTACAAAGAGAATAAAATACCTAGGAATCCAGCTTATAAGGGATGTGAAGGACCTCTTCAAGGAGAACTACAAACCACTGCTCAACGAAATAAAAGAGGACACAAACAAATGGAAAAACATTCCATGCTCATGGATAGGAAGAATCAATATCGTGAAAACGGCCATACTGCCCAAAGTAATTTATAGATTTAATGCTATTCCCATCAAGCTACCATTGACTTTCTTCAGAGAATTAGAAAAAATACTTCAAATTATATATGGAACCAAAAAAGAGCTCGTATATCCAAGACAGTCCTAAGCAAAAAGAACAAAGTGGGAGGCAGCACGCTTTCTGACTTCAAGCTATACTACAAGGCTAGAGTAACCAAAACAGCATGGTACTGGTACCAAAATAGATATATAGACCAATGGAACAGAACAGAGGTCTCAGAAATAACACCACACATCTACAACCATCTGATCTTTGACAAACCTGACAAAGACAAGCAATGGGGAAAAGATTCCCTATTTAATAAATGGTGTTGGGAAAACTGGCTAACCATATGCAGAAAACTGAAACTGGACCCCTTCCTTACACCTTATACAAAAATTAACTCAAGATGGATTAAAGACTTAAACATTTTTTATGGCTGCATAGTATTCCATGGTGTATATGTGCCACATTTTCTTAATCCAGTCTATCATTGCTGGACATTTAGCTTGGTTCCAAGTCTTTGCTATTGTGAATAGTGCTGCAATAAACATACGTGTGCATGTGTCTTTATAGCAGCATGATTTATAATCCTTTGGGTATATACCCAGTAATGGAATTTCTGAGTCCAATGGTATTTCTAGTTCAAGATCCCTGAAGAATCGCCACACTGACTTTCACAATAGTTGAACTAGTTTACAGTCCCACCAACAGTGTAAAAATGTTCATATAAAAAATGATGAGTTCATGTCCTTTGTAGGGACATGGATGAAGCTGGAAACCATCATTCTCAGCAAACTATCGCAAGGACAAAAAACCAAACACCGCATGTTCTCACTTATAGGTGGGAATTGAACAATGAGAACACATGGACACAGGAAGGGGAACATCACACACCAGGGCCTGTTGTGGGGTGGGGGGAGGGGGGAGGGATAGCATTAGGAGATATACCTAATGTTAAATGACGAGTTGATGGGTGCAGCACACCAACATGGCACATGTATACATATGTAACTAACCTGCACATTGTGCACATGTACCCTAAAACTTAAAGTATTAAAAAAAAAAAAGACTTAAACATAAGACCTAACACCATAAAAGCTCTAAAAGAAAACAAAGGCAATACCATTCAGGACATAGGCATGGGCAAAGACTTCATGACTAAAACAGCAAAAGCAATGGCAACAAAAACCAAAATTGACAAATGGGATCTAACTAAACTAAGGAGCTTCTGCACAGCAAAAAAAACTATCATCAGAGTGAACAGGCAACCTACAAAATGGGAGAACATTTTTGCAATCTATCCATCTGACAAAGGGCTGATATCCAGAATGTACAAGGAACTTAAATTTAAAAGAAAAAAGCTAACATTATTCTAAATGATGACAGAATGATTTCCTTCTAATATCAGCAAGGATATCTGCCCTCAGTACACTTATTAAACATAGTACTATAAGTTTAATATCTGTGTTAAAGCAAAAAAATAATTTTATATGTATTAGAAAGGAAGAAATAAATCTCTATTTGCAAATGATATTGTTGCACATATAGAAAATCCAAGGAGTCTACAAAAATCTCCTGGAATTAATAAGTGAATTCAGTAAGGTTGCAGATATAAGAGCAAGACACAAAAATCAATCGCATTTCTATATATTAACAATGAACCTGTGGAAATAGCAATTAAAACAGTGCAATATATAATCACTCGAAATGTAACAAAATCAGGAATACATGTGCCAAAACATGTATTTTATCTGTATGCTGAAAATTACAAAGTGCTGATGAAAGAAATCCAAAATGACCCAAATAAATGGAGACATAGACCACATTCATTGATTGAAAGACCCAACATAATAAAGATGTCAATTCTCTCCAAATTAATCTGTATGTTTAATATAAATCTCAGCAAGTGGGTTTTCTTTGCATTTTTGATTTATATAGGAAGGCATAGGCCCTAGAATAAATAAAATAATCTTGACCAAACAAAGTGGGAGGAATCACTCTACCTAACAAGTCTTACTATATAGCTACAATAATCAAGACAATGTGGTATCAGTAGAGGGATAGACAGATTGGTCAATCAAATAATATACAGAATCTATTCCAGTCTGGGCAACAGAGCGAAACTCCGTCTCAAAAAAAGAAAAAGAATCTAGAAGTAGACCTTCACAAATATGACAAATATGCTCAACTATTTTTGACAAATGTACAAAAGCAATTCAATAGAGGAGAGATGGCCTTCTCAGCAAATAGTGCTGGAGCAATTGCATATCCATAGGCCAAAAAATTAAGAATTCTTCTGAACCTCATACTTTATACAAAAATTAACACAAAATGGATAAGAGGCTTAACTGTAAAACATGAAACCATGAAACTTTTAGAAAAAAACTTGAGGCAATCTTTGGAATCTAGGACTAGGCAAAGAGTTCTTAGATTTGGCACCAAAAGTATCATCCATAAAAGGAAAAATAGAAAAATGAACCTAAACACAATTAAAAGCTTTTGTTCTTTGAAATTCCATGTGAAAAGGATGAAAGATAAACAACAGACTTGGAGAAAATATTTGCAAACAATACATCTGATATATGTTTTTGAGTATAAAAAATATAAAGGTCGCTCAAGACTCAGCAGTAAAAACAAAAACAATTCAATTATAAAATGATCAAGAGACATAATAAGTGACGTTTCACCAAAGTGGGTATAGAGATGGGAAATATGTACATGAGATGTTCAACATCATTAGTCATCAGGGAGGTGCAAATTGAAACCACAAGAAAATATTACTACACATCTATTGGAATGGCTAAAATACAATACAGTGACCACACCAAATGTTGGTGAGGATTCAGAAAAAATTGGATCATTCATAAATTGCTGTAGGAATGTAAAATGGTACAGCCACTCTGGAAACAGTTTCACAGTCTTACAAAACTAAACATGCAGTTACCAAATGACACAAGTAGCATCCTATTGGGTGTTTATCCCAAAGAAATGGAAATTTATATTCACACAAAATCCTGTACACAAATGTTCATAGCAGTTTTATTCTTAGTAGCCCCAAACTGGAAAGAGTCCAGATGTCCTTCAACAAATGAATGGTTAAAAACAAAAACAAAAACAAAAAACCTGTGATACATTCATTTCATGGAATGCTACTACTCAGAAATAAAAAGAAACAAACTATTGATAGACCAAGAACTTGGAGAAATCCCCAGGAAATTTTGCTGATTGGAAAAAGCCAATACCAAAAGGTTAAACAATATATGATTCAATTTATATAACATTTTTGAAGTGACAGAATTTTAGAAATGGAGGACAGATTAGTGGTTGCCAGGGGTCAGGGTTGGGGGAGAGAACACCCAGAGGTTGATATATGTGGTTATAAAAGGGCAACAGGAAAGATATTTGTGTTGTTGGAACTGTTCAGTGTTTTGAGTTTGTGTTGGATACATAAACCTGCATGAGAGAAAAAAAAAAAAAGTATAGAACTAAGTGCACACTAATGAGTACCAGTAAAAGTGGGGAAACCTGAATAATGTTGGTGGATGGTATCATTAGTATCCTGATTCTGATATTATACTATAGTTTTCCATAATGTTACCACTCAGGTAAAGTGGGAAAAGTGAGCAAGTGAACTTCTGTATTATTTCTGAACTGCACGTGAATCTTTAGTTATCTCAATGAAAGTTTCAATTAAACATGTTACTACAGAAGTCTAGAGAACAGATGAGGAAATTTGACTTTGGTAAAACAAGATGCAGGATAATTTGTACAGTATGTTCTCATTTATTATTTGAATGGATGCATATCTACATAGTTGTATATTGGCATGGGAAATTGCTGGAAGGAAACATAAGAAATTATTGAAGTAGTGACCTTTGGAAAGTCGCAAGTGGGAGAAGATTCACTTTAAAAAATATGCCCTTTTGTGGCACTTGATTTTCTTAAACCACGTGCATGTACTACTTGTGTTAATTTATATTTTAAAACACATAGAATATCTTAGGTAAAATATAAACTTTAGTGCGTTACAATATGAATTTTTATCTTCAATGCTATCATAATTACTACATGAAGTAAAGGATTCTATAAGAAATATCTTACAGGGTGCAAACGAGTTTACTGGTGTCTTTGTGAAACTGCCTTTGCAAAAATTATAACAATGAGAAAATTATGACAGTGAAAGAGACCTGATCTAACCAACCCCCATCTTACCTTTAACCTCCAACCTGCACTTAGTGATGCCCGGGCTTGAGCCAAGCTAACTTTGGGAGAAATTTACTTTATAGTTTAAATCATATTAGCCATTCTCTAAAACTAAACCACCTTTGTAAAACTAACTGAAAGACCACCAGGTTAGGAGACTGAGAGGAGCCTGAATTCTGTTAATATGCAGACATAAATGATAAACAGCCATTATCCTGGAAGTCAGAAGATTTGTGACTTCCTCAATTACTCCTGTAGATAACATCACTATTCTGGAGCCTAAGATTGGCCTTTTGTGATGTTTTTTCAGGCTTTTGCATTTCTGATGATAGGATGGCTTCACCTGGACCTGCCAACCAGTCCTGTAGCCCCCACCCAGAAGTGAACTGAGAGAAGGAGGACCATTTTCCACACTGCTGTGATTGCATCCCCAATCAATCAGCAGCATCTATTCCCTAGCCACTCCTCTCCCTGCCAAACTATCTTTGAAAAACCCTAGCCTCTAAATTTTCAAGAAGGCTGATTTGAGTAGTAATATAACTGTGGTATTCTGTTTAGCCAACTCTATGTGTGTAAAGCTCTTTATTGCAGTTTTCCTGTCTTGATAAATCAGGTCTACCAGGGCAATGGGCAAGAAGGACCCATTGGGTGGTTAAAATTGGAGGAAGAAATTTTCATCAAAAAATAATTCCCATCGCTCTGACACTACAAACCCCCAGACTCCAGGCAATAGCCAATGGTAGTTTTTCAAAAATATGGTTCCTAGGGCCCTGTATTTTGATGCCAAACTTTATGGAGGAAACAAATTCTTTGTGCTTGTGTTTTGTCATTTATACTGTCTCATTGATTACATTGCAAATATGTGCATGAAAACAGGCATATATAATTTTACAGTTAGAATCCTTCTAATGCTTGGTTATAAATATCAATAATATTGACAGCAGTAGGTGGCGAATATTTTCTATAGCCTACCAGCAAAAAAGAGAGGAACTGATGTCAGATAATATAAATCAGCTGGGCCTAATTCAGAGAGTATCAGAATTTCTGAAAAGACTTGATACATTTTGACTAAACGAGAAACAGCTAGGGAACAGGTCTTCAGTACAATTAATTAATACATAAATTCTCTGAGACCTTTTGAGCTAAATGTAAGCCTTAGCCACATACAGAGGAAAGACTGCACAAACAAAAGAGTCTGTAAACAGCAAAGGAGTAGGTCACACTTAGATTACCCAGGGCCAATGTGATTTTGAAAATGTTCGTTTTTTTTTTTTTTATACTGATGAGAGATGTCTGATAAATCAATACCCCCACAGCAACATTTTTATCATAAAACCTATCTGTGGAGTTTGAGGTTTCAGTGAGCCATGATCACACCACCCCATTCCAACCTGGGCAACAAGAATGAGATCTTGACTCCATTTTTAAAAATTATCTGTTTATCCCTTCATTTTTATTCTTACATCCTGTTTCACATCCTAGGAGGGAGTTGACAAGCAGCTGTCTTGCTCTAACAGCTTTTGAAACAACTGTACAGCAAGAAAATGACCCAATTTTTAAAAATGGGCAGAAGACCTGAATAGAAATTATTCAAAAGAAGACATACAACTGGCCAACAGGTATATTAAAAAATGTTCATCATCACTGATCATCAGGAAAATGCAAATTAAAACCACAATGAGCTATCACCTCACACCTGTTAAAAATGGCTATTATCAAAAAGATAAAAGATATGTGTTGTTGAGGATGTGGAGAAAAGAGAACCCTGGTACACTCTTGGGAATAATGTAAATTATGGAAATTACAGCCATTATGGAAAACAGTATGAAGTTTCCTCAAAAGTTAAAAAATAGAACTATTATATCATCCAGCAATACCACTTCTGGGTATATATCCATAGGAAATGAAATCAGCATGTGAAATGGACATCTGCACTCCCGTGTTCATTGCAGCACTATTTACAATAGCCAAGACATGGAATCACCCTAAGCGTCCATCAACAGATAAACGAATAAAGAAAATGTGTTATATATGCACAATGGAATACTATTCAGCCTTAAAAAAGCAGGCATTTGTGACAAGAAGACATTATGTTAAATGAAATAAATAAAGGAATAAAGAGAAAAATACTGCATGACCTCACTTATATGTGGAATCTTATAAAGGTTAAATTCATAGAAGCAGAGAATAGAATAATTGTTGGCAGGGGTTGGGAGACAAGGATAGGGAGACAGATGTTAGTCAAAGGGTACTAAGTTTCAGTTAGATAGGAGGAATTAGTTCTGGAGATCTATGGTATAGCTTGGTGAATATAGTCATTAATAATGTATGCTTGAAAATTGCTAAGACAGATCTTAAATGTTCTCAACCCAAAGAAAATTACAAGAATGTGAGGTGATGGATATGTTAATTAGCTTGATTTAAGCATTTCACAAAGAATGTGTATCTCAAAATATGCTGTTGTACACCATAAATATTTAATTGTTTTATTTGTCAAGTATACCTTAATAAAGCTGGGAAAACAAGCAAACACACACCCTGGACCTGTGACTCCCTCTTCCACAGACATCAAGGGCTGAACAGCATTCGTTTGCAGTACCCCTCCACCACCTTGGTTTTGTTAAGTGGTCACAGTTATGTTTCATCTTGAATGGCTACCATACTCCGCCTAGTAACACTTCAGACTTATTCCAGAGACCTTTGCAAATGTAGATAAAAACTTCTGATCTTGGTTTAATTCAACCTCACAACATGTAGTTCTAGAAGAGCATTTCTTATGAGTTGGTTTTTAACTGAAGCTAGTCTCTAGGTAGGCCCCAAGAGTTAAGGTAAGATGCCAACCCCCTACATCCACTCTGGTGTCTGACTTGCAGAAGAACTCCTAATAGAGCTGGGTGACTGACTGGTGAGTGACTTGAGAAAACGGCTATGTTTTGACTGAGCAAGTCCTGATAACCATGTGTTTGATGTTGTTTTTCACAATATATTCCTCTCCTCTCCAGGGTATTGCCAATCTATCAGGATAGCTTCACTTAGAAGACTTGCAGGCATCTCAGATTCACCATATTCCAAAATGAATTTAGGATTTTCCTTCCAAAACTTAAGATTCCCCCTCATTCCCTGTAATTTCAACTCCAAATTCTTGCTCTCCCCATTCCTGTACAATGAAAAAGCCTTGTGGATAATCCCTCCAAAATGTCCTTTAATACCCTTCTTTCTATTCCGATTGCCAGTGCCTTAAGTCATGTCCTTATCATCACTGACACAAATTGGTGGAAAAGATTCTTTTGTTCCCACTCTCACTCTTTCTGGAAATAATGATAATAATAGTTACCATAGAGTTCTTCCTGTATGCTGAGTATTTTCTAAGAGCTTTATATTCATTACCTTGCTTAATTTTTATAACCATTCCATAAGTGCCATTATTGTTGACATATTACAGATGAGGAAACTGAGGCAGAGAGAAGTGAAGAAACTTGTCCAGGTTTACACACATACAGTGAGTGCCCAAATTCATCTGTATTGCAATGATTCTCATGCTTTATGGAACATAAGAGTTCTGGAGGAGAAGGTATGTTAAAATACAGATTCCTGGACTCTACCCTTTGACACTCACTGATGCAATAGGTCAGGAGTTTGACTGGTGATCTGCATTATCCAAACACCACTGATTCTGATGGAGGTGTACCAAGGAATACACTATGAGAAACACTGGTCTACAACTTTCAGAGTAAAATTACTAAAACCACAAATCTCATATTTTTATTACCTGCTTAAAAACCTGCTGATGTCCCTATTGCTTTTAGGATAAAGTCCAAATTCTTTGGTATGGCATACAAAACCCTCCACAAAGCAGCTTCTAACAATCTCTACAACCTTATTTTCAACCTCTCCTCCCCATACCAGATTTCTTATAATTCCTCAGCTATTCATTAATGTATTCATTTACCTAACCACCATTGACAGAGTTTTTACTCATACTTGGCACTATACTAGATGTGGAGATACAGCCAAAAAGATAGGGCACCTGCCCTTGAGAAACTTAGTCCAGGAGAGAGTAATTTTAAAGAGACATATACAAAATACAATAAAAACAGAGGATAAGGAACACTTAAGTCTACCTGGGAGTCAACAAAGGTGTCATTGTGGAAGTAGCATTTAAGCTGACACTTAAAGGATGAAGAGAAGTTTACCAGGTAGACAAATAGAAGAAAGAGTAGTCTAAGTAGAGAGATACAGCATGTATAGAAGTATAGAAATTCATATTCCAGAATCTATACATAGTTCTGTAATTC
Source organism: Pan paniscus (assembly GCF_029289425.2). Lineage (NCBI taxonomy): Eukaryota > Metazoa > Chordata > Mammalia > Primates > Hominidae > Pan > Pan paniscus. The sequence continues at coordinate 138,808,034 of NC_073272.2, read as the reverse complement.
TAGAATGAAATTGTAAAAGAGTGAGAGAGTAGTTATCAGAGTTGAGGCTAGAGACCTATCCCCTAAGGGATACAGAAATCTAAGAGGCCCCCAAATTCCCAGTGTTAACTACACTGATTTTGCTGTGAATATAATAGGATATCACTTCAGTGTTTAGGTTACTAATCAATTGACTTAGAGTTCATAAAAAGGGAGATGATACTGTATGAGCTCTTAAATGGGTATTAAAAAGTCAGAGATGTACTCCTCCTGGCTAGCAAGATAGCAAATAGCCATGTTGTGAACTGCCTTTGGGAAGCATGTGGCAAGGAACTAGCTGTGGTCTCTAGATGCTGAGGATGGTCTCCAGCAAACAGCAATAAAATGGGACCCTCAACCTTACAAATGCAAGAAGATGAATACTTCCAACAACTTGAATGAGTGTGGAAGAGGACCCCGAGCCTTCTATGAGAATTGTAGCCCTGGGCCACACCTTAATTTCAGCCTGTTGAGACCCAGAGAAGAGGACTCAGTTAACCTGTACCTGAACTGTCCCACGAAAACGCTGAGATTATAAATTTGTGTTGTTTTAAAGTTTTATGTCTGTGGCAATTTGTTATATGACAATAGAAAACTAGCACATATACCACGCAAAAGAATTTAGATTTTGCCCATAGGTGATTGGGAAATAGTGAAGGATACTGAGCAGGATAATGACATTATATACATGTTAGAAATCTGAGCAGTATAGAGAATGAATGGTAGAAACTGAAGGGAAAAGTCCAGGTATTGCTCCTTTTTTTGCTCTACTTTGGGGAGCATGTTCCACAGTGGTTGTGCCCCCTCTGTTGTTCCTGATAGCCCCTGCCTATATGAGCTCAGCTTCTACCAGGAATCCCCACCATAGTTTTAGCTACCACTGGGCAGCTACGATTTCAGGGATCTGATAACACTAACTACATTTGTTGTCTCCAGTCCCTGGTAGGCAGGTAGTAGCTAATCTCTGGGTTACCTTATGGCTGCTGTTGGGCTTCCCAGCAATTTAATCACATATTAAGCCAATTACCTTCTTAAATTCCCTATGTTTGCAATTTCTGGAGTGGTATCTGTTTCTTGACTAGAGTCTCACCGATACAGTTGGCAAATTGACAACTTGGGTGATTGATTATACGCAAGGGGGAGTATGAAGGATCTCAGATGACTTCTGAATTTGAGAAACCAATTGGATGATGATGCTATTCACCCCAAGAGGGAAACATAGAAAGGGGAAGAAATGTGATGGAAGGAGGCCTGAATTGTTTTTGGCATGTTTAATTTGATGTGACTGTGGGACATCCAAAATAGAGATGTCCAGTAGGAATTTGGATAGATGAGGCTGTAAGCTCCATGAAACCAGAAATTGATATTGTCTTATTCTAAGCTAGTTGTTACTTTTATGTTCTCATCTCATACTGCTACTGCCCTTTTCACTGCATTACAGTCACATTGTCCTCCTTAATGGTCTTCAAACACAACAGGCATAGTCTCATTTCATGACTCTTGCCCTTGTTTATTCCTCTGCCTATAGCACTCATTCCCTAGATATCTGCCTGAGTCACTCCCTCAACTCCTTCAGGCCTATGCTCATATGTACATCCTCTCTATGAGCCTACTATCCTCTGACCACTTTATTTTAGATTGGACCCTCCAAAGAACAACTTTATCTCCCCAATTACTGCTTAAGTTTTCTCTATAGAACTTATCACTATCTGGCACATTGCATATTTGATTGTTTACTGTACATTTTCCCCACTAGAATGTGAGCTCTACAGGGAAGAATTGTTTTGTTCACTGCTGGATCCTTAGTGCCTAAAATAATGTTGTATGAATTAGTTTGAATGAATGAATGAGATGTGTATCCCCAAAGGTGGTATGGGTGGTATGGGCCAATTTCTAAATTGATTTAGAAATCATCAATTTAAAGACATAAGAGTGGGTAAGATTACCTGAAAAATATTGGTAGATTGAGAAGAAGGGAGTGCTGAAGATAGAAACCTGGGAAACGTTAATATTTAGGATCCTTTAAAAGATGAGAAACTAGAAAAAGAGCTGAGAAAGAGCCAGAGAGGGAGAGAAAGGAAACACACAAATAGAGAGTGGTATATCAGAAACCAAGTCTAGAAAGGAGAAGTTGGTCAACAGTGACAAACGATGCAACCAGGTCAAGTATGAGTGACTGAAAATTATCTCTTGAACTTAGAAACTAGAAGGACATTGATGGCTTTGGTGAGAACAGTTACCTCTAAGTGGCGAGTCAGAAGGCAGATTGCCGTAAATTCAGTAGTGGAAGATAAAGGATTCTGTATGTGGATAATTCTTTCAGGAAGATTAGTTGTGAAGGAAAAAAATGCAATGGTATTTGGGGGTTATGGAATGAGTTTTTAAAATTAGGAATGATTTAAGCATTTTGATATTTATGAGTAGGAAGAGTCAACATGGAAAGTGAGGCAGAAGATATAAAAGGGGAAAAGGGAGGAATCATCAATGGGGAAGGCAACAGGGTGTAAGAGAAATATTTGCACAGAGAAGCATGAAGTCCAGAGTTATTCCTGATGATCTTTATTTTGTCACTGACCTAGGAACACAACCAAGTATTGAAGTATGCTCAGATGGGATTTGAGTTTCTGAGGTAAATTCCATTTTGTTTTATATTGTGGTCATTTGGTGTCAATCGAGTAGGAAAATTTTAAAAAGAAATTATCTTAGATTTTCTATGTCTTGACTTTTTGTTATGATTTCTGTGAGAGTTCCTTGATTTACTATTCCTATCCAATTCCACTTTGGATTTTTCTTTTTTCTTTTCTTTTTTTTTTTTTTTTTTTTGAGACAGAGTTTCACTCTTGTTGCCCAGGCTGGAGTACAGTGGCACAATTTCGGCTCACTGCAACCTCCGCCTCCCTAGTTCAAGCAATTCTCCTGCCTCAGCCTCCCAAGTAGCTGGAATTACAGGCATGCACCACCATGCCTGGCTAATATTTTGTATTTTCAGTAGAGACGGGGTTTCTCCATGTTGGTCAGGCTGATCTCGAACTCCCGACCTCAGGTGATCCGCCCACCTTGGCCTCCCATATTTTGCCTTTGTTTGGGAGAAGAGAGGTAAAAATAGGTCACATGGGCAATGAAGTCCTCTGATGGACCGTTTCCCTTGTCCTTATGTTTGGCAACATAAATATTCTTCTAGAAAATGAAATATTTTTCTCTGAACACCAACTCTGTATCCAGAAATGTTTATATTATATATTTACCTAAAGATACAGCTTCCACAGCAGCAAAAATAAAAACATGATGAAGCCCTCAATTCTTTTTATTCTTACTTACGATTTCAAAGTTGCTAATTTCTCTTTTTATTAGGCTATCACTCATTCCTCCCCGAATAAGCAGAAGCAAACAGTAGATGGAGCCTGGATTTTGCTTGGATTCAGCTTCCTCATTGTTCCAGTACGGCTTTTTACCACATCTTGGTGTCTCAGTTATGAATACCTGTCTCAGTTTGGCCTGGAAATCCACCACAAGCACTTGCTGCTGCTGAGAATGCCTCAGGTACAATTGACACTCTTGGTTGTTCAGTGCAGCTGTTCTGTATTTGACTTGAACTTCCACCTCGGGCATGTGCTGGTCTGTAGTCCATCTCAGGTGTAAGTGATCCCTTGCTTGCTCCATTGCCTCACTGACTGGTCCTTAGGCCAAAACATCAGGCATCTCTGACAGCCACTCCACTCTTCATCCAACTTTTTAAGTTCTTCTTGGCAATAGGTTTGGTGTGCTACAAGTCAATCAAAAATGGTCTGAAGCAGTTATCCTACAGTATGGTTTTGTGAGATACCCTTTATTAAATTAATATGCTTTTTTCTACTCTTGAAATAAGAGGATTTTTATAATCATAAATGAATACTAAATGTTACCAATTAAAATGCTTCTTGAGATAATCTTTTCCTTTTAATCTGATAATATGAAGAATTATAATGATAGAATTTCCAGTGTGTTACCATGTTAGTATGTCTAGAATGAAACTTACTTGGTCATATGTTATTTTTTTGACACAGTGGTGGATTGATTTCCTAACACTTTATTTAGAACTTTTGCATCTGTTTTCATTTGTGAAATTTGCTTCACTTTTCCTTTCCTGTGATATATTTTTCTGGTAAAATAAATGGTTAGTTTTACAACCTTTTTATACTTTCAAACAGTTCAAGTTAGACACTACTTATGCCTTGGAGATTATTAGAACTCACACATAAAGCCATTTGGGCCTTGTGCCTATACCTATTAAGGATATAAATCTTTGACTAAATTTCAATTTATTTTGTGGCTTATTGTCTATTGGGGTGTTCTGTTTTTGACAATTTATATAGCTTTAATTATCCACTTAATATAGGTTTTAATGTTTTGATTGAAATTGTACATATCATTATGCTTTACACTTATACTTAAAACATCTCTTCTGTATCTGTGGTTATATTCTCTTTTTCATTTAAATGCTGTGATTTCTCTATTTTTTTCTTAGTCAAAATTGCCAAATGTCTGTTCATTTTCCTTTAGTCTTTTAAAAAACCTTGTTGTTTTTTTTTAATTTACCTTTAGCAGCAAGTCCTGCTCCTTCTACCAATAAAATATATTCTGTATATAATCACTTTGTATCATCCTCAACACTAAAGCCTTAGTCAAAAATATCATAATATCTGGTCTAGGTTATTGCTATCGTCTCTGAATTGGTCTTGCTGTTTTTCTCACCCACACCCAATTCATTTTCTATATTGCATTTGATTGATCATATTAAAATAAAAATTATAATTTTAGTAGTTTCCCATTGCAATGGGAAAAAAATTCGAGCACCTTCCTTTGGTGTATTAGGACTGCATGCGCTCATCCTCACTTACTTTTCTGATGCCATCTCTGGCTATTCTTCCCCCTGGTTCCTGGCTCTCCAGCTACACTGGCTCTTGTTCACTTTTTTAAAAAGGCCTTTCTTGTTGCTACTTTAAAGCCTTTTCAATTGCTATGTCCTCTCACAGAATGTCATTCTTTTCATTCTTTATTTGGCTGGCTCCCTGTCATCAGTCAGGACTCAGCAATGTGACTGAGTGACTATTTTTAATTATTTGTATTTAATTAATTTAAATTAATAACATTTTAATTACTATAGCTTATTATTTTATGTTAATTAAATGTAATTGCATTATATAATTTAATATTGTATTATATTAATTTAATAGTATAATATATGATAGCAATTAAACATATTTAAATTTATTTATTTATTTTTATTTAACTAATTAAATATAAATAAAATGTAAAATTCAGTTCCACAGTTGCATTTCAAGTGCTCAGTAGGCTCAAGTGTAAATGGTGGTTACCAAATTAGACAGTGCAGATTATAGTGCAGATTTTCCATCACTACAGAAAGCTCTATTGAACAGTTCTGCTCTAGAGCATTGAAAGTACTTATTAAGCCTTCATTAAAATATATTGAATGACTTTTGAATTCCATAGGAATTGTTTTGTTACCTTTCAAGGTTTCCTTGTTATATCTTTAATTCCTTTCTTAAACTTTATTTGGCTTTATTTATGTTGATTCTTTTCATTGTTTCCTGAATTATAAATGAAATTTATTTGTTGTTGGCCTTTATTTTTTCTAGTTAATGCACTCTGTGGTGTAAATTCTATACTGAATAAATGTTGGCTGCATTCCACAGAGGTAGATATGTAATTTTTAATTCTTTGTTAGCTTTAAAACTATCTATAATTTCCATTATAAATTTGTCTTTAACTCAGAAATAATCTAGGAGAAGCACTTCCAGAATGGTGCAGTAAAAACCTCCAAAATTCTACTTCTTTATAAAATATATAAAAACTCTAGCTAAAATTGCCCAAATTAAATTTTCAGAATTATAGAAATTAACCAAAAAAGACTTGCAGTAATTTGAGGAGTGTTTATTTTTAAAACATGTTTAAATCATGGTAAGAACCATAAGCTTTGTGATATTTTAACTAGCCTATTCCCGTCCCCCTTCCAGCTCTTCATAACAATTATCTTCCTTATCTGTGAGGGATATGTTCTAAGGCCCCCAGTGGATGCCTGAAACCTCAGATAGTAGTAAACCCTATATACACTGTTTTTTCCTATGCATACATACCTATGATAGAGTATAATTTATGAATTATGCACACCAAGGGATTAGCAACAATAACTAATAATTAAATATAACACTTATAACAGTATACTGTAATAGCGGTTACATAAATGTGGTCTCTCTCAAAATATCTTATTGTACTGTACTCACCTTTCTTCTTGTGATGATATGAGATGATACAATGCCTATGTGATGAGAATCATGTGAGGTGAATGATGTAGGCATTGTGACGTATCACTAGGCTAATACAGACCTTCTGACAATACATCAGAAGGAGGATCTTCTACCTTGGGTGATCCTAGATCATCAAGCCATGATAATGTCCATGGTTGGATGCCAGGAATAGATGATGTGGATGGTTAGGGATTGATATGGTTTGGCTGTGTCCCCAGTCAAATTTCATCTTGAATTGTAGCTCTCATAATTTCTATGTATTGTGGGAAGGACCTAGTGGAGTTAATTGAATCATGGGAGTGGTTTCCCCCATACTGTTCCCATGGGTAGTGAACAAGTCTCACGAGATCTGATGGTTTTATAAGGGGAAATTCTTTTGCTTGGTTCTCATTTTCTCCCTTGTCTGCCGCCATGTAAAACATGCCCCTCACTTTCCACCATTATGATGAGGCTACCTCAGCCACGTGGAACTGTGAGTCCATTAAACCTCTTTTTCTTTGTAAATTACCAAGTTTTGGGTATGTCTTTAACAGCAGCATGAAAACGGACTAACACAGGGATGCTCGATAGTCAAAGGTTTTTTGGGGTGTGTGTGGAAACAGTTTGGAAGAACATTGTAATGGGAGGTTGTCTCTTTCTATTTAACTCATCAAAGTGTTGTTGCGGAGGTTAAAATGTTTCTGTTGTCATGTGGGTGATTTAAATGTTTTGTTCTACCAGAGGATTGCATTCATAATTTTATTTGTTAATGTCTATGCAATTTGAAACACTTTAACAAATTTCGGTAATCCAGTTCTGCTTCAGTTTCTTCATCTTCCTCTTCCTCTGTAGATGACTCAACAAGTTTTTCTAGTTCCCCTGTGTTAACACTTCTCACTGGCCTTCAATATGTTCTTCCATTTCTTCATCAAGCATGTCAACAAATACTTCTCCACCAACTTGTCTTGCTGCATGAATGAATTTTCTAACTTCTCCATTGATCCTTGGGAAGACTAAAATCATTCATGACTTCACAAATTTTTCCAGCAGGCATTATAGTTTCTGGTTTTAATTCATCAATTGCAGCTTTGATGAATGTTATTGCACCAGCAATAGTGAATGATTTCCAGCACTGTTTTATGTCCAGATTAAGGTCGGCATCAAATTCTTGTTGAATGTTATTAAATACCAGACATGCATATGTGGCCTTGACAAATCAAGTGATGCCTTGGTCAAGGGGCTGAAGCAATGAGGTTGTATTTTCAGGTAAAAATACAACGTGGACATTTTTATTTTCATAGCAAACAGATTCAAGATGGCCATGTGCATTGTCTATTATTAATACAACTTTAAATTCCAACCATTCTTCCAAATATTTTCTTACTTCTAGGAAGAAGCGTTAGTAGAACTATTCCATAAACAACATGACTCTCACCTATATTTTCTGATTATGTTGCCAGAACATAGGCAGATAATTTTCATTTTTGTTTTTGAAAGTGCGTGGGTTCATTGCTCTGCACGCTCCTCCTGGCTTTAGCATATGCCCTGCATCATTGCCACTAGTACCAGAGTTCATCTGTCCTTGTTTATACCCTGGTGCCTTCTTTGCATGTTCATGAATTTTTAAGCTCTATTGGAGATTTCCCAGAAAAGTCTAGTTTTATCACAATTGAAGTCTTGCTTTTCATGGTATCCTTTCTCCTTAATCAACTTCTTCAACTCTTCTGGAAATGTGGCAGTAGCTTCTTCATTAGCAGATGTAGATTCTGCAGTAATTTTTACATTTTTAGTCCAAACCTATTCCTGAATCTGTGTAATCATCCCTTATTTGCAGCAAATGACTTCATGTCACTCATTTCAGGTGATCCCTTGCTGAAGTTTTCATATAGGCTTAATGCTTTCTGGTGCAATATGTTGCCATCAATTGGAACATGTTTCTATTCATGTCTTCCACCCACAAATTTAATGCCATTTTCATCTTAGCTAAGTACTTATCTACTTTGGTTATAATATCTGCAGCTTGAGGTACAATAGCAAAACTAGCATAAATTTATTTTTTTCTTCACAATTTTATGGATAGAAGATTCATTCTTACTGTACATCTTAGCAACTTCAGCATATATATTTTTTCTTTCCTTATAAAGTCAAAAATTTTTTACCATTTAACTTAAAGGAAGCACTTTATGGCTTCTCTTTGACATGTCTGAATTGCTAGTATCACTCCTCTTGCACTTTGGGGTCATTACGAAGTAAAATAAGGACTACTTGAACATAAGCACTATGATATTATGGCAGTTGAACCAAGAACCGACATAGTTACTAAGTGACTAATGGGCAGGTAGCAGATGGCTCAAGGCATTTATTGAAAACTCTATCCAATTATTAGCTGACAACTAAGCTAACCAATCAGAGACTTCAGTGGCCACCCATGACAGAGTACAGAATTTGCAGACTTAGTCCAGGAAAGTAACTAAACAAACAGTAGAACCAGCAGCAATAACAAAAATAAGCAACAACAGCAAACCCCAAGAAGAAGGAAATAATTTTAATTCCAGAGTTTCAAATGTCTAATTTAAGAAACTACCTCTAATAGTTTTTTGAATCTCTGTTTGTTTGTAGTTTTTGTTTTGTTTTGTTTTACAGTCAGCATCTTCTGGTTGATGCCTAAGTTTATCACATTATCAATAGATTTTTGCCTCAATGACATGTACTTTTATAATTTCCTGAGATGTGTGTATGCAAGCACGTGTGTGTGTGTGTGTGTGTGTGTGTGTGTATGAAATAGAGCATAGTTAATTTTTAAGACTGTTTCATAGGTAGATTATCTTTGAGTAAAAGTTTCTCTAAATCAGTATTAGATCATTTCTGTTACATGTTCTTCAAATACTCTGTATCCTTTCTTTTTCCTTTTTTTTTTTTTTTTTTTTGTTTTGACCTGTCTTGTTCATTTTGTTTTAGGTTCCTTTTTTTAAAAACTTGCATTCAATTTTTAAAAACTTAGTCTGAGAATCTTTTTATAAATTGGGGAACATAACCCTTTAAAAATATATTGTGATTAATGATATGCTTGGAATCATTCCAACCACTTTATTTTCTATTTACTATATATTAAATTGTGTAGTTATTTCTCCTGTCATATTTCATGCTATTTTTTGAGTCATCTTTTTTTCTTGTTACCTCTTTTCTGCTCTATTGCTTTGAAGGTTATGCATGTAATTTCTAATGGAATATTGTGACCTTCAAAATTTTGATTTCTGCATTATAGTGGATTTTTAAAATGGTCATTAATTTTTTGACATGCCTCCCTTCAAGAAGTAGAGTTTAATTGCCTGTCCCTTGAGTACAGGTTGGACTTACTGACTTTCTTCTAAAGAATAAAAAAAGTGGAAATGATGATATGTAACTTTGGAGACTGGGTCATGAAAGGTGCTACAAGGTGCAAGGTGGACAAATAGAAGACTCCACTGATCCCCCACCCAGCAGGAAGACCAAATGTAGTAACTATCCACACGAAAAAATCACCTTAATAGAAACTAAAAATAAGGTGAGCAATCATAGTACCTGGCTTTATCTTCATATCTTTGAAAGAGGCATTGGAGCAGGTAGGAAAGATAGTCTTATATCACTGATGCCACCCATCCTGCATCCCTTGGCAGCAGCTGTGTGGCACTGATAAACAATCTGTGCACTTGCCGGAGAAAAGCACAGTGATTGTGGGATTTGCATTGAACTCAGTGCTGCCCTGCCACAGTGGAAAGCAAAGCCGGGCTGAACTCAGCTCCCTCACGAGACTCCTGCTCTTGAAGGAAACATTGAGAACAGCTCTAGCCAGAGGGGAATCACCCATCCCAGCAGTTGGAAGTTGAGTTTTGGCAAGCCTCACCACTGCAGGCTAAAGCACTCTAGGGTCCTAAATAAACTTGAAAGGCAGTCTAGGCCACAAACACTGCAACTCCTAGGTGAGACCTGGTGCAGTGTTGGATTCAGAGTCAGTGGAACTGAGGCACACACAACCTAATGAGACATCAATTGGGACAGCTAAGGGAGTGATGGCATCACCCCTCCCCTAACCCCACGCTGTCCAGCTGTGACTCCAAAAAAGACCTTTTCGTTCTGCTTTAGGTAAGGAGAGGGAAGAGTGGGAAGGATCTGTCTTGCATCTTGGATACCAGCTCAGCCACAGAAGGCTAGGGTACCAGTCAGAGTCACGAGGCCCCCATTCCAGGCCCTAGCTCCTGGATGACATTTCTACACAAACCCTGGGACAAAAGAGAACCCACTGCCTTGAAGGGAAGGACCAAATCCTGACAGGATACATCACCTGCTGACTAAAGAGCCCTTGGGCCCTGAATAATCAGCAATGGTAGCCAGGCAGTACTTGCTATGGGCCTTGGGGGAGATTCCGAGATATGTTGACATCAAACAAGACCCAGCACATTCCCAGATGTGGTGGCTACAATGAGATACTTCTTCTGCTTGGGAAAAGTAAAGGGGACTTTGTTTTGCACCTTAGGTACCTGCTCAGCTACAGTGGGGTAGAGCACCAAGCAGGCTTTTGGGGTCCCTGATTCCAGGCCTTGGCACGTGGATGGCATTTCTGGCTCCCTGGGGAAGAGAGGAGCCCACTTCCATGAAGGGTGAGTCCCAAACCTGGCAGCATTCAACACAGGCTGACTTAAGAGGCTTTGGGTCTTAAGTAAACATCAGCAGGAGCCTGACACTACTCCCCATGGCCCTATGGTGGTGGTGGCCATGGGGAGAAGCCTCTCTGCCTGTGGAAATTAGAAGGAAGGGTGGGAAGGACTGTGCCTCTTGATTTCACTGCCAGCTTAGCCATAATTAAACGAAACACCAGGTGGATCTCCAAGGTTTTTGACTCCAGTCCCTGGCTCCTGAATGTCATTTCTGGACCTGCCTGGGGCCTGGGGGAACTCACCACCCTGAATGGAAGGAAAAAAGCCTGGCTGACTTTGCCACCTGCTTATTGTAGAGTACTAGAATCTTGAACAAACATAGGAGGTAACAAGGTAGTGGTTACAGTGGGCCTTGGGTGAGACCCAGTGCTGTGTTGGTTTCAGGTATGGTCCAGTGCAGTTTTAGTGGTGGTGGCCACAGGGGTGCTGATGTCACCCTACCCCCAGCTCCAGGCATCTCAGCAGAGAGGAAGAGACTCCATTTATTTAGGAAAAATAAGGGAAGAGGACAAGAGTTTCTGCCTGCTAATACAGAGAATCCTTCCAAAACTTACCCGAGATCATTGAGGTGATACCTCCACAACTCTGTAAGGATCACAAGGTTACTGGGCTTGAAGTGCCCCTTAATGGAGATATGGCTTAGATGGCAATGCTCAAGTCTCTTCAAATACCTGGAAAGCCTTCCCAAGAAGGATGGATATAAACAAACCCAGACTATTAAGACTACAATGAATACATAACTCTGCAATGTCCAGACACCAACGAACATCCACAAGTATCAAGAATATCCAAGTAAACATTACTTCACTAATGAAATAAATAAGCCACCAATGACCAATCCCAGAGAAACAGATATGTAACCTTTCAGACAGGGAATTCAAAATAGTTATTTTGAAGAAACTCAAAGAAATTCAAAATAACACAGAGAACGAATTCAGAATCCTATCAGACAAATTTAACAAAGAGATGGAAATAATTAAAAGGAATCAAGTAGAAATTCTGGAGTTGAAAAATGCAACTGACACACTGAAGAATGCATCAGAGTGTCTTAGTAGCAGAACTGATCAAGCAGAAGAAAGAATTAGTAAGCTTAAGATAGGCTATTTGAAAATACACAGTCAGAGGAGACAAAGGACAAAAAATTTAAAAAATGAAGCATACCTTTAAGATGTAAAAAATAGCCTCCAAGGGGCAAATCTAAGAGTTATTGGCCTTAAAGTGTAGGTATAAAGAGAGATGGGATGGAAAGTTTATTAAAAGGGATAATAAAAGAGAACTTCCCAAACCTAGAGAAAATTATCAGCATTCAAGTACAAGAAGGTTATAGAACACCAAACAGATTTAACCCAAAGAATACCTCAAGGCATTTAATAATCAAAATCTCAAGGGTCGAATATAAAGAAAGTATCTTAAAAGCAGCAAGAGAAAAAAAGTAAGTAACATAAAATGGAGCTCCAATACATCTGGCAGCAGACTTTTCTTTTTTCAAAAGAGACAAAGAAGGTCCTTTACAGGCTAGGAGAAAGTGGTATGACATATTTAAAGTGCTATAAAAAAACAAACCTTTTACCCTAGAATAGTATATCTGGCAAAAATATCCTTCAAACATGAAGGAGAAATAAGACTCCCAGGCAAACAAAAGCTGAGGGACTTTATCAACACCAGACCTGTCCTACAAAAAATGCTTAAAGGAATATTTTGACCAGAAATAAAAGGACATTAATGAGCAATAAGAAATCATCTGAAGGTACTAAACTTACTGGTAATAGTAAGTACACATAAAAACAGAATATGATAAGGTCATAATTGTAGTGTGTAAACTACTCTCATCTTAATAAGAAAGACTAAAAGATGAAACAATCAAATATAATAACTGAAACATTTCTAGATGTAAACAGTACAAGATAGAAATAACAAAAAGTTGAAAGATAGAGGAAAGAATTTGAAGTACAGAGTTTTTATTGGTTTTCTTTTTGCTTGTTTGCTTATTTATGCAATCAGTGTTAAGTTGCAATTAGTTTAAAATAATGGGTTACAAGATAGTATTTGTAAGACTCATGGTAACTTCAAATCAAAAAACCTACAACAGATATACAAAAATAAAAATAAAAATAAAAACAAAGAAACTAAATTACAATACCAGAGAAAATTACCTTCTCTAAAAGGAAGACAGGAAGGAAGATAAGACAGAAAGGAAGACCACAAAAACAACCAGAAAACAAATAACAAAATGGCAGAAGAAATTCCCTGCTTCCTGCTTATCAATAATAACATTGAATGTAAATGGATAAAACTCTCAAATCAAAAGACAGAGTGGCTGAATGGATAAAAAAAAAGAACCAATGATTTGTCACTCACAAGAAACACACTTCACCTATAGAAGCACACATAGACTGAAAATAAAGGGATGGAAAAAGGTATCCCATGCCAACGGAAAGCAAAAAAAAGCAGGAGTAGCTATACTTATTTTAGACAAAAGAGATTTCAAGACAGAAACTATAAGAAGAGGCAAAGAAGAAGGTCACAACATAATAATAAAGGAGTCAGTTCAGTAAGAGGATATGGAAATTATAAACATATGTGTTTCCAACACTGGAGCACACAGATATATAAAGCAAATATTATCAGAGTTAAAAAGAGATAGACCCAAATACAATAATAGATGGAGATTTCAACACTCCACTTTCAGCACTGGACAGATAATCTAGATGGAAAATCCACACAGAAATATCAGACTTAATCTGTATTATACACCAAATGTACCTAATAGATATTTGTAGACATCTCATCCAAGGGCTGCAGAATGGATATTTTTTCCTCAGCACATGGATTATTCTCAAGGATAGACCATATGTTAGGACACAAAATGAGTCTTAAAAACATTTTGAAAAATTGAACTAATATCAAGCATATTCTCTGACCACTGTGGAATAAAAGTAGAAATCAATAAGAAGAATTTTGGAAACTATAAAAATACATGGAAATTAAACCATATGGTCCTGAATGATCAGTGAGTAAATGATGAGATTAAGAATGAAATTGAAAAATGTCTTGAAACAAATGATAATGGAAACACAATGTACCAAAACCCATGGGATACAGTGAAAGCAGTACTAAGAGGGAAGTTTATAGCTATAAGTGCATATGTGAAAAAAGAATAAAAAATTTAAATTAACAATCTAATGATGCATCTTAAAGAACTAGAAAAACAAGGGTATACCTAACCCAAAATTAGTAGAAGAAAAGAAATAAGAAAAATCAGAGCAGAAATACATGAAATAGAAATAAAGAAAACAATGCAATAATTAAGCAAATAGTCTGTATTTTGAAAAGATAAATAAAATTGAAAACCCTTAAGCCAGAATAAGAAAAAGAGAGAGAAGAGTCAAATAGATAAAATCAGACATGAAAAAGGAGGCATTATGATAGATACCACAGAAATTCAAATGATCGTTAGTGGCTACTATGAGCAACTATACACCAGTACATTGGAAAATATAGAAGAAGTGGATAAATTCATAGACAAACACAACTTAACAATATTGAACTGTGAAGAAATCCAAATTCTGAACAGACCAATAATATGTAAGAAGATCAAAACCATAATAAAAAGTTGCCCAGCAAAGAAAAGCCTGGTACCCAATTGCTTCACTGATGAATTCTACCAAACATTTAAAGAAGAACTAACACCAATCCTACCCAAGATATTCCAAAAAATAGAGGAGGAGAGAATACCTCTAAACTCATTTTACAAGACCAATATTATCCCAATACCAAAACCAGATACAGACAAATCAAAAAAGGAAAGCTCCAAATCCATATCCTTCATAAATATTGATGCAAAAATCCTAAACAAAACGCTAGCTAACTGAATTCAACAACACATTGCAAAGATCATTCATCTTGACCAAATGGGATTTATCCCAGGTATGCAATAATGGTTTAACATACACAAATCAATCAATATGATACACAATAGCAGCAGAATGAAGGGCAAACACTGTATGATCATTTCAATTGAGGCTGATAAAGCATTTGATAAAATTCAACATCTTTTCGTGATAAAAAGCCCTACAAAACTGAGTATACAAGGAACATACGTCAATATAATAAAAACTATATATGACAGACCCATAGCTAGTGTCATACAGAATGCAGAAAAACCAAAATCCTTTCCTCTAAGATCAGGAGCATAACAAGGATGCTCACTTTCACCACTGTTGTTCAACATAGTACTGGGAGTCCTAGCTAGAGCAATTAGACAAGAGAAAGAAATTAGGGGCATCCAAATTGGAAAGTTAGAAGTCATATTATGCTAGCTTTCAGATGATATGTTCTTATATTAGGAAAAACCTAAAGACTCCACCAAAAAGCTTAGAACTGATCAACAGATTCAGTAAAGTTGTAGAATACAAAATCAACATTAAAAAATCAGTAGCATTTCTATATTCCAACAGCAAAAATTTGGAAAGAAAATCAGGAAAGTAATCCCATTTGTGAATCCTAAAAATAAAATTGAATACCTAGAAATTAACTTAACCAAAGAAGTGAAAGATCTCTACAATGAAAACTATAAAATATTGATGCAAGAAATTGAATTAGAAACAAAAAAGAAAGATATTCCATATTTATAGATTGGAAGAATCAATATTAAAATGTCCATACTACCCAAAGCACTTTACAGATTCAATGCAATCCCTGTCAAAATAGCAATAACTTTCTTCACAGAAATAGAGAAACAATCCTAAAATTTATGTGGAACCACAAAAGTCACAGAATACCCAAAGCTATACTGAGCACAAAAAGCAAAAGTGGAGGAATTGCATTACTGGACTTCAAATTATAATACAAAGCTATAGTAACCAAAACAGCATGGTACTGGCATAAATGCAGACACACAGATCAGTGGAACAGAATAGAGAACCTAGAAACAAATCCATACATCTAAAGTGAACTCATTTTCAACAAAGTCACCAAGAACAAACATTGGGGAAAGGAAAGTCTCTTCAATAAATGGTGTAGGGAAAACTGGATATCCGTATGCAGAAGAATGAAACTAGACCCCTATCTCTTGCTGTATACAAAAATCAAATCAAAATGGATTAAAGACTTAAATGTAAGACTCACACTATGAAACTGCTACAAGGAAACTTTGGGGAAAATCTCCAGGATATTGCTCTGGACAAAGATTTTTTGAGCAATACAAGCACAGACAACCAAAGTAAATGTGGACAAATGGGATCACATTAAGTTAAAAGCTTCTGCACAGTAAAGGCAACAATCAACCAAGTGGAGAGACAACCTACGGAATGGAAGAAAATCTTTGCAAAGGAATCATCTGACAAAGGATTAATAACAATAATATATAAGGAGATCAAACAACTCTATAGGAAAAAATCTAATAATTCAATTTAAAAATGATCAAAAGATCTGAATAGACATTTCTGAAAAGAAGACATACAAATTGTAAGCAGATATATGAAAAGGTGCTAACCATCAATGATCATCAGAGAAAAGCAAGTCAAAACTACAATGAGATATCATCTCACCTCCATTAAAATGACTTATATTCAAAAGACAGGCAATAACAAATGCTGGCAAGGATGTGGAGAAAAGGAAACTCATACGCTGTTGGTGGGAATGTAAATTAGTACAACCACCATGAAGAACACAGTGGAGGCCCCTCAGAAAACATAAAATAGAGCTACCATATGATCCAGCAATCCCTCTGCTAAGTATGTATGCAAAAGAAAGGAAATGAGTATATGGAAGATATATCTGCACTCCCATGTTTATTGCAGCACTGTTACACAATTCCAAGATTTGGAAGCTACCTAAGTGTCCATCAACAGATAAATGGATAAAGAAAATGGGGTACATATACATAATGGAGTATTATTCAGCCATAAAAAAGAATGAGATCCTGTCATTTACAACCACATGAATGGACGTGGTGGTCATTATGTTAAGTGAAATATGCCAGGCACAGAAAGACAACCTTCACATGTTCTCACTTACTTTTGGGAGCTAAAAATTACTACAATTGAACTTATTGAACTAGACAGTAAAATGATAATTACCAGAAGCTGGGAAGAGTGGTGGGTTTGGAGGTGTGAAGATAGTACATGGGTTCTAAAAAGTAGTTAGAAAGAATAAATAAGACCTCATATTTGATAGCACAACAGCTTGACTGTAGTGAATAATAATTTAATTGTATATTTAAAAATAAATAAAACAGTATAATTGGATAGATAGTTTTTAACACAAAGGATAAATACTTGAGATGATTGTTATCCCATTTATCCTGATGTGATTATTAAACATTGCATGCCTGTATTTTAAAGAAAAGGCATTACAGCTTCATCATTGCCATTTCTCTCCATTTTCTCACTTTGGAGATCTATCTGCCATGTTGTGAGGACATTCAAGCATCCTATGAAGTGATCCATGTGGTGAGAAACAAAGAACTCCTGCATAGAGCTAGCAAGAAATTGAGGCCTTCTGGCAACAGTCACATGCATGATCTATCTTAAAGAAGGATCTTCAAGATCGCTCAAGCTTTAAGGTGACTTTAGCCTTGACCATGTATTGAACCTGAGCTAGAGTCACCTTGAGTTACTTCTGTATTTTTAACCAACAGCAATTTTGGAACAATAGAAAATAAGTGTTTCTGAAGCCACTAACTTTTGGAGTAATTTGTTATACATCAATAGATAACAAATACCAGTACTTCAGCTTACACTTTTCTAATAGCATCTAGAGTTAATAATTATACAGAGTTTCTTTCTTAGTATGCTTTACTTTTTTCAACTGTAGTTTTTACTTTTTGATACAAATTCACAAATTATTATAAAATAATTTTCAAGATGTATATAAGATATTAATCATCTTTTTCTGTGAAGGGTCAGATAAAGTTTTTAAGTCTTACATTTTTGTTGTAACTATTCAACTCTTGTAGTATGAAAGCAGCTATAAACAGCATGTTAATGAATGGATGTATATTTAAGGACCCTGAAGTTTGAATTTCATGTAACTTTCATATGTCATGAAATATTGATCTTTTTATTTTTTCCAACCATTTGAAGACATTAAAACAATTCCTAGCTCACAAGGAATACAAAAGTGTTGGTGAGCCAGATTTGGCCCAAGGTCCACAGTTTGCTAACAACTGATCTATGTACGGAGAATTCAGAAAAGATGATGGCATGAGAGCAACATGCCTAAATCCTTATCCATATCAAATTTTCCTCAACTCTCTTTTTGAATGAGATGTTAGCAGGCAAGCTGTCAAACCTGGATGGTACGTTTGAGTCTACACACTCTACAAGTATCTCTGGATAGTAAAGAAGATACGGAACCTTGAGGCACTTTGTGCTGACTGGAAACCCAGGAATCAGTAGCAAAGAGGTCTTGGGCAAGAATCAGGGAAGAGCTTCCTCTTCTTGTTTGCTTGTGATTCTGCAATGCTGCATAATCTTGTTCTCTATCAGTGTTTGATGTGAAAACAAACCGGTGGTTTGAGTTGTACAGTCCTTGAGGTGATAAATTTCTCTTGTATTTTGTGAATTCTGGGATCAGTGAAGCTTTGGATCTTCTTCAGAGGAATAATGGCTTTCAAGGTTGTGCACACAGAGTGGAAAACTGCCACTGTTCAAGAAACCCAAACAGCCTTAACTGAAGACTGAGGATAAACCAAACATGAAATGGTTAAGACAAATAATAATGCACTTAATGAGATTCAGCTACAATGAGAAGTAAATTTTGTTGAACAACTTTTTCAGTGTTCCCTATTTATGTAGAATTAAAATTGTCAGGAAAGGGTTTTAGTAAAAAAAAAAAAAAAGTACAAATTATTAAATAAATAATGCAATGGGAACATTGAAATATACTGAGTGGAATTAAAATAATATGATTTGGTATTAATTTGATAGATGAACTGAAAAAGAAGATGGTCACTGTTAAATGTCATATTCGTGACCTGAAAACTCTAATGGAAGAAATAATTCAGAACCAGAGCAAAATACAAAGAAATAGAAATAGTTGGGGGAAGTGACACTTGAAGAACAGATCCAGGAGGCTGAATGGGAGAATATTAAGAGTTCCAGAAAGATGGGAAAAATTGTGTAAGAGAGGACATATTTAAATAGGTAATAAGGAAAGAAGACCCTGATTTTGGCTGGGCAGGGTGGCTCATGCCTGTAATCCCAGCACTTTGGGAGGTTGAGGTGGGTGGATCACCTGAGGTCAGGAGTTCAAGACCAGCCTGGCCAACATGGTGAAACCCTGTCTCTACTAAAAATACAATTAGCTGGGCTGGGGGTGGGTGCCTGTAATCCCAGTTACTAGAGAGGCTGCGGCAGGAGAATTGCTTGAACCCAGGAGGCAGAAGTTGCAGTCAACCGAGATCGCACCTTTGCACTCCAGCCTGGGCGACAAGAGCAAAACTCAGTCTCAAACAAAACAAAACAAGACAAAAAAACCCTGACTTGAAAAAAAATTTGAATCTCAAGATCCAAAAGAGTCATCAAATTCATGAGCAAGCTATTTGTAATGGAAGGAGAGTCATACCAGTATTAGACTTTTCAACTGTAATTCAGGAATCCAGAAGACATAGGAGACTGAATCAATAGTTACAACCTAATGAAGGAAAAATACTGTTACAACAAAATTTTTACTCATTAAGATATTCATATTTCAGAGTGAGGAAAAGACAGGCATATTAATCAAATATATTAAATATATCACTATGCATATACTATAAATGAAGAATTTATTTGAGAAGGTAGATTTTATAAGGAGGATTACAGACAAAAGATAATAAATTGGAGGATTCAGCATAATAAAAGATAAAACAGACAGAAAACCATAGGGAACAGTAACTTTTATATTATATTTAGTCAAATCTTAATAAATGATCATAGGGTGATTAGTACATTTCTACTCTAAATGTAAAATAGCAATTGTTGAAATGTGAGACATACTATAAGGGAAAGTCTATTAATATTTTGGAATTAAAATTTAGAAAGGGGAGTAATGACATAAAATTGTTCTAAATATATAGAGAAGATAAGAAAAAGGTACAGCAAAGAAGCAGAAAAGCAGTAGATATTTTTTTCATTTAATCACAGGCTAATAGAAGTATAATTGGGATGATTAGAAATGAAATAGTACCCATAAGCAGAACTGAAAACACAGTCCAAACCAACAAGAAAATATAAAGGAACAAAGAATAAGTTGACCAGCAAAAGTCAAGAAAACAAATAAGAGAACCAGAGAGAATGTATCTTATATTGTTGACACAAAACAAGATGAAAGAAAAAAAAGCTAAGCATATCAGTTTTAATAAAAACAAGATGAATTCCCTCATTGAAAGGGAGAGAAGTCCAGCTATATGTTATTGAAAAGAACATATCTAAAATAATGCGATAAAATAAGGATAAAAATTAATTAATAGTAAAGAAATAACAGGTAAACAGGAAGAAAAAAGGAGTAGAAATAGAACAATGTCTGTTAGGCTAAATGAAATTTAACTTCAAGAATATTAAACATGTTTTTAAAGGACATCATTCAATGAAAAAAGTTAAAATTAAAAAAGAAGTTTAGTAATCATAACTTATTAGGTATTCTCAAAATAGTAGCTAAAGGTACAAAAATATTCCTCAAATTTTAATGCAAACTTGATAAAATAAAATTATTGGAAGGGATTTTATTATACCACTTTCAAATTTTTGTCAAATAGAAAAACAAAACCTAAACAAATCATTGCATATACACATAATCCAATCAACTTACTTGATTTAATGGATATCCTCAGAATCTTATATCCTATAAATACGGAGTATACATTCACTTATATCTATGGAATATTTACAAAAATTGATGAGAAGACAAACAAGAAGTCAGACAAATGGATTTAACAAATCATATTTTCTGATTATCATGAAATTAAATCTTGAATGAACCAATAAAAAGATGGCCAAAAGTATCTTAGTAATTTGTAAATTAAGAATCATGTTCTTAAATACACCCCTAGCACAAAAGTGACCTGAAAATTTTAAATTATCATGTATCTACAAAGTAATGAAAAGAATAATTCCCTCACATTAAAATTTATGGGACAGTGTTAGGTTCTTCTAAGGTGAAAATGTATAATATTATATATACTCACATTGAAGTTTCAGATGGAAAATCTCTGCAGAAAAATG